>NW_011495048.1:11605940-11611388 GCF_000754665.1 Bison bison bison
CAGGTGTATGCCCAGCAGTGGGATTGCTGGATCATAAGGCAGTTCTATTTCCAGTTTTTTAAGGAATCTCCACACTGTTCTCCATAGTGGCTGTACTAGTTTGCATTCCCACCGACAGTGTAAGAGGGTTCCCTTTTCTCCACACCCTCTCCAGCATTTATTATTTGTAGACTTTTGGATCGCAGCCATTCTGACTGGTGTGAAATGGTACCTCATAGTGGTTCTCTAGGGAATCTTCCTGACCGAGGGAGGGAACCCACATTTCCTGTGGCTCCTGCATTGCAGGCAGATTCTCTTTTTGTTGTTATTGTCCAAGGTTTATTGAAAATATATCTCATTGTGTTTTTTTAAATTAATTAATTTAAATTGGAGGCTAATCACTTTACAGTATTATGGTGGTTTTTGCCATACATTGACATGAATCAGCCATGGGTGTACATGTGTCCCACCATCCTGAACCCCCCTCCCACCACCCTCCCTACCCCGTCCCTCTGGGTTGTCCCAGAGCACCAGCTTTGAGTGCCCTGCTTCATGCATGGAACTTGCACTGGTCATCTATTTGACATATGGTAATATACATGTCTCATTGCTATTCTCTCATATCATTGCACCCTCACCTTCTCCCACATAGTCCAAAAGTCTGTTCTTTATATCTGTATCTCTTTTGGTGTCTTGCATATAGGATTGTCATTACCATTTTTCTAAATTCCATATATATGCATTAATATACTGTATTGGTGTTTCTGTTTCTGGCTTACTTCACTCTGTATAGTAGGCTCTAGTTTCATCCACTTCATTACAACTGACTCAAATGTGTTCTTTTTTATAGCTGAGTAGTATCCAGTTGTGTATATGTACCACAATTTCCTTATCCTTTCATTTGCCTGGACATCTAGGTTGCTTCCATGTCCTGGCTATTGTAAACAGTGCTGCAGTGAACATTGGGGTACACGTGTCTGTCTCAATTCTCGTTTCCTCGGTGTGTATGCCCAGCAGTGGGATTGCTGGGTCATATGGCAGTTCTATTCCCAGTATTTTAAGGAATCTCCACACTGTTCTCCATAGTGGCTGTACTCGTTGGCATTCCCACCGACAGTGTAAGAGGGTTCCCTTTTCTCCACATCCTCTCCAGCATTTTTTGTTTGTAGACTTTTTGATGGGAGTCATTCTGACCAGCGTGAGATGGTACCTCAGTATAGTTTTGATTTGCATTTCTCTAATAATGAGTGATGTTGAGCATCTTTTCATGTGTTTGGTGGCCATCTGTATGTCTTCTTTGGAGAAATATCTGTTTAGTTCTTTGGCCCATTTTTTGATTGGGTCATTTATCTTTCTGGTATTGAGCTGCATGAGCTGCTTGTATATTTTTGAGATTAATTCTTTGTCATTTGCTTCATTTTCTATTATTTTTTCCCATTGTGAAGGCTGTCTTTTCACCTTGCTTATAGTTTCCTTCATTGTGCAAAAGCTTTTAACTTTAATTAGGTCCCATTTGTTTATTTTTGTTTTTATTTCTATTACTCTGGGAGGTGGATCATAGAAGATCTTGCCGTGATTTATGTCAGAGAGTGTTTGCAGGCAGATTCTTTACCACTGAGCTACCAGGGAAGCCCTGTGTTCCATTTATAGTTATTATAAAATACTAGCTATATTCCCTATATTGTGCAATATATCCTTGTGGCTTACTTTATATCTAACAGTTTGCCCCTCTTAATCTCCTACCCTTATCTTGCTCCTTTCTCTCCTTCCCTCTCCCCACTGGTAACCACTAGTTTGTTCTCTTTGTCGGTAGGTCTACTTCTTTTTAGTTAGATTCTCTAGTTTGTTGTATGTTTTAGTGCCACATATAAGTGATATCATACAGTATTTGTCTTTGTCTGTCATATAAGATAATTTTTAGCTCTTTGAGAACAGAATCTCTATGTAAGTTTATGGTTTAGCTCACATACCTTTGACTTTCAGTCTTATTTCGGTGTCAGTATAGATAGAATTAAGAGACGCATGGAGTAGAAGGGACTTAACGCCTTTATTGAAAGGGGTGGATGATGGCAGTGATGGCTGGACACTTGGCTTCAGAGAACTAGCTGAGAAAGATGAGGGGAGAAGAAGGAGCATAAGTCAGCAGCAGTAATGTAGAGTGGACAGTCCTAGAAGGTGTGAGAGCTCAACAGGAAGGGGGAGGTGAGCCTCCCACTGAGGGGGACGTGTCTATGAGCAGGAACCATCAGGAAGTCAGACAGAAAGCTATAAATCCCAGAGCAGGGAGAGAACAGAGCACTCTGCTTGCTCAGGAAGAGATGAACTCACACTTGGTGGTGAATCAGGGAAGGGCTCAGGATGTGTATGACATTTGAGCTGAGCCTAGAAGAATGCAATAGATTTTCTTTCCAGCTAGAATTTTGGGGAAACTATATGATGAGAGCCTGGGCTCCTTGGTGAGAAGATCCAGAAGCTAAAAGTTGACATCATCAGAGCAGGGTCTCCTGGGGTTCAGTAGACAGTGATGAACAGAATTAGGATAGTTTGATACAAATAGGAGGTGTGGACCTGAAGCCCAATGTAGTGTTCAGTAGGTGTGTTGGGAGAGAGGCTGGAGATGGAAATTGCAGAGCCAGGGCTCTAGTGCCATCTTACATGGAGATATTAGGGGTGTGCAAAGGGGTGGACTAAGAGAGGTTATCATGGGAAATGAAGATCCAGTGAAAGGACGGTGGATGGATTGGCATGGTTCAGGCTGGTCCCAGGTGGAGCTTTCCCTCCTCATTGCCTCCAAGCCAGTACAGATATGACAGGGCTTCATCTTCTCTACTGTTGTCCTTACGTCTGCTGGGGTCAGTACCTAAGGGTGCATGGTTTCTCTAAGAATTGGGGTTGAGCTTGTTTCATATTTCAGGAGCAATTCAAATGGATTCTTTTGAATCCAGAAACATTTATTTACAATGAGAAATGTGAAGGTTAGCCATTACTCCTCTCAAACAGGGGGGATAGGTTTTGAGTTTTGTTGAAAATGGACTACATTTTTTCCTTTTTCACTTAATGTTAGACTAGTTAGTTAGAAGGTGATTATTGGCACAGTGGGTTCAAATATAACTGTCTTTCATTAGTATTTCTACTATTGCTTTCCAGGTTCCCTGACTAAAATTGATTTGCTCTCTAAGCTGGGCTTCTTTAATTATGAACTTTTAAAATGGCTGATGGGACATTATGAAGACTTTTAATGGGCCTTGGCACTGTGAATTGAATTATTTCTGTATATGAATATGAAATAGTTGATATCAGCAGGTGGTGAGCAGGCTTCTCTATGTTATGTTTTCTAGTTCCCAGAGGGCTGTTTCGGTGAGACTGACATCTTTAGGCACTGCTTGAGGCCAGCTTCTGTTGAACACTGTGAGAAAGAGTTCACCTATTGTTCGAATTGAGCCACATCAGAGTTAGGCCTCCTTCATTCTTAGTGCATTTTTTCCTTATGCAACAGACTTATAAACAGTGGGTTCTACTTAGTTTTTCCACCCTTTTTCCTTCTAGGGAGAAATTTCTTTGATTTTTATAGCTTTTGAACTTAGAACTTCCCTAGACACTAAAATTCATTTATTTTAGGATTTATTCAGATGAACTTTTGATCATGTTTCCTTGTTACATGAAATGTCCCATATACATTAACCAGAGGGATTGTTCTTATCTTTAAGTAGTTGTCCACGTTTTAATTTTGTTTTTGTTTTTGATGGTTAGCTGGGAGATAGATGGTCTACTGAAAGAGTCATTTGCCTCTGTCTTCATCCACTTGGTGGAATGAGATGCAAAGAGCCATTCATCTATTCAAGAAATACTCACTGAGGGCCCACTTTAGATCAGGTACTGTTCTGAGGCCTGGAATCACAGTGGGCAACAAGATAGAAGTCCCCATCCATGGGTTTCTGTTATGAGAGACAGATGATAATAAATTACCGGCTAACTATATATGTGATAATGTCAGGACGCAGTAAGCAGTATAAAGGAAAGCAGGGAAAGAGGGGATGCAGGGGGAGGAAAGTGATCATTTTCACAGTGTGGTCAGGGAAGACCTCTCTGAGGAGATGACATTTACAGTGAGGAAATCGGGCATTGGATGCTTTGCATTTACTTTTTAATGCAAAGAGGGCTTCAACAGTCATTCAGTTCTCACACCACAGCCCTGGGAAGAAGTTACTATCACTTACAGAGGAAGAAACTGCGTGTAGGTGATTAAATGACTACAGTGTATCCACAGAGCTTGGTCTGAACTCAGACCGCCTTAGTCCAAGTGGAGTCCTTCACTCCTCAGCACATATCAGACCTGCCAGTAAACAGGCATGAACACACCTGAGAGAGATGCCGGCCAGGGTGTAGATTCAACCAGGAAAGCTGCTAAATGCTGAGGGGGATGCGGGAAAGGATGTTTGTCAGAGCTGTCCACCTGGGGAGAGGAGAATGCAGTTGGATGTTCTGGTCCATGCCCGCTCTGGCCCTGTCAACTCAGAAGGAGGACTAAGGTCATACCTGACACTGACCTGGGGGTGTCCCCAGTAACCTTTATTTGAAGGCATTTTAAAATGTATGAAAGCCATCTTCATTTAGAATATCTACCGGTCCACCCCTCTTTTCCAAATCATGCCTCAGATGTTTAAGCAAAGCTGTGAAATAACTGGCAGTAAGCAAAATGCACACCGTGCCTTTTTGTTCTCTCTTTTTCATTTCAGAGAATTCAAACTTTCTGCAGCTCCCTCTGGTAACAAAACATCTAAACATGTTCAAAACACTTGTTATTTTTTCACTTTACCTCTGAGCAATGCAAAGAAAATACTGTGAACTGGCAGATACCACTTTGCTAACTCTCAGACATCCTAGCTGTGTTTCTGCTAGCAAGCCTCCTTCTTCCTCTCTGCAAGGATGTTTTCTTTGTATTGGGGGTATGTTTCCAGGAAGCACAGGGTTTGACTTCCTTTTTAGATGTCATCCTGGTCCTAGAAATTGCATCTTTAAATAAGCACTGTATAGCAACTGCATCACCAAGGCTAGTTTCTGGCTTCACAGAAGGGATTTCACTTAGAAGACAAAGGGGCTGGAGCCCTGAGCCTTGTTTCTGGTTTTGTAGAGGATTGAGGCTGCAGAGGCAAATACGTGGCCCACGTGCCATCACTGCCCCACCCTTAACCCATGGCAGACATTGATAATTGAACCTGTTGTTGTTGCTGTTGTTACATCTGGATATGGCTTCAGGACTCTTCTGAATTCATGGCAGGCACTGCCGACTGCTAAAGTTGACCCATGGATACAACTTGCTTGTCACCTCCAATGATAAGAATAATTTTCTGCTGAGAGTTACCTTTACTGTGCCCATTGTAAATTTTACTCTTAGTATTAGCGTGGCAAATAAAACAGAACAGCTATACTGTTTCCCATGAGAAGAGGGTTATTGGAATCTCTGGGAGG
>NW_011495048.1:11611488-11635104 GCF_000754665.1 Bison bison bison
TCTGGGAGGGAGTATAAACATGTACACTTTTTAAAAAATTCCCTCGGTTTTGCTCACCTTTCTACCTCCGGTTTGAGAGATATTAGAGCACACATTTCCAGTTTCTGGTCCAGGTGTTCACCTGCCCTCATGATGGGGTGGACACCCTGTAGGGAAGACAGGTCTAGAAAGAATCTTTGGTTGGTGAGAAGCTCTTAGAGGGCTAACCTGGCTTGACGTGACCACCCGTCTTCATTCCAGAGAACCTGAGCAGCAGCTGAGACCACTGAAAACAGTGGGTGTGGGTATCCCTCTGTCCAAGCAAAGAGTTTTCTAGCTGACTTTGCCCTTCCAGGGACTCATTTCAGTACCAGAAAAAAGATGGTTCCCCTTGGTGGAAGGCCCTGTTGGCACGGAGCTGGCTAACTGGGCATGCATGGTCTGAGCAGGAGGCAAATTCTCTCACAAACACCCAATTTGTAGCTTCCAAGAAGGAACTTCTCAGAATGTTCAAAAGCAAGTTGTAAAAATATTTTTTTGGAGGCACCCATTAGTCCCAACAATAAATGCTCACCTTTGGAAGTAATAAGTTGGCAATTATAAGTCAGACTTCAAGTGGTTGAGAAACAGAGTTGCCTCCCATCCAGCTGACTTGTACTCTGAACTTTCCTAGGGTTTATTTTCCCCAGGGACCTTTGGGAGCTGAGCAAATATCAGCTCATTAGATATAACTGTGTTTAGTCTGTGCCAGAGGACTCCCAGATATTTTAGAGGTGGCCTGTACATCTGTGTTTGGCCAGGTTATCTCCGAGGGCCTTCCATCTCTAATGCTTAGTCGTGCTTACTATTGTTGATCCTATGGGGCAAAGTGAGTGGAGAACATTATGACTCTTGGTCCGTACAAGAGATGCAATGCCCTGGGAGTCTGCCCAGCATGTGTTATTATAGCATTCGTGCCAGTCTGCTGTTCCCTGGTATAATTCATTCACTTATTTATTCAGTTATTCAGTGGCAATTAATGATTACCTAGTATATGCTGAGCCCTAGGCTTTGTGATAGGAAACAAAATTGTCCTGCCCTCGTATGACCCAAAGTCTAGTGGGGAAGATAGACCCATACATGTGTACCTTTCCCCATTGCTCTTCATTTATTAAAATTTTTTCTCCAAATTTTATTGAGATATAATCCTCATATGGTAATATGTAAGTTTAAGGTGTACAGCATAATGATTTGATTTACATACATCATAAAATGATAATCACAGTGAGTTTAGTGAACCTCCATTATCTCATATAGGTACAAAATAAAAGAAATAAGAACAAATTTTTTTCTTGTGATAACATCATAGATGTTTTGAAGCAATGAGGCAAGACACCATAGATAGAAGCGCCCCAAGCTTTCTAAGGTTTAACCAAAGTTCTCTAATCCTGATGAAGGAGTAGAGAGAGGAGTTGGGAGGAAGCTTCCTTGAGAGTGTGACAAGCAACCTGTGCCTTAATAGATACCTAAGAGGATGCTATTTGCTTTTCTTCCTATTACCTTCCTTCCTGGGTGGGAACCAAGATATTTAAAGTTAGACAAACAGAAGCAGCCATTGGAGATGGCTTATCTCAAGGCAGAACGAGGAGCAGAGACTCTCTTGTGCATAAAAATGCACAGGCCGTGTGCTGAGAGGTGGTCAGTGGTGGCCAGGTGGAGAGCTGGTGGCTTGTTCCTCTCTTGGGCAAGGACAGGTTGCCGCCTTTCTTTCTTTTGCTACACAATAATGAACTGTCTCCTTTGAAAGCTATGTATCAAACCTGTCATTCTGTGAGCAGCACCTTCTAACCTCTCAGCTTTTCATTTGCATTTAGACCCCTGATTGATTTGTTCCTGTATCCACAAGCGGGAGATGCAGGTATGGAGAATAACGCATGGCCATGCTTTAGATTCATGAAGACACATCTCAAGTGGATACACAACACTGCCTGTTCCCTGCCACACTCCCCTAGCAGCCTGAGTTCCAGATGTTAGTTTGGCACCTGGCAGGCCAGGAGATAGTCAGGAGGTCTGTTTGAGTGAATTTGCCTTCTTCAGACAAAAGTATTGGTTGGGAAAGGCCAGAAGCAGGAATCTTGGAGAAAGGAGAGCGGTAGGAAAAGGTGAAAGGAGGCTTTCACAAAGGAAAGCTGCTAATGGTGCCTGCGATCAATCACACTGACAAAGAGGCCCATGACGCCGGCCTTGCTCCTCCCAGAGCGTCGGCCTTCTGCCAGCTGAGCCCGATTGAGACACCAGCGTGATTTATGGGACGCTCTCCTGCCCTCTTGGGCCGTTTACTGCCCTGTGCATGGAGTTCTTCGCTGGTTCCCTTTCTCTTTGTGTGCAAGCAATGGTCATATCTTAATGCAAAGCAACCTTTGGAAAATAAACGTTTTTTCATCTTTCACTCAAAAGTAAAAGAGTATCCCAATAATTTAGCCTTACCCAAGATTTGAGAGGTATACAGACACACATTCAAGAACCGGCCTCATTTGGTTAAATCTCAATTCTCAAGGAGATCATGTGAGAGTCTTTCATTGAGATCTTTCTTGAAACAGCTCAGTTTCCGTCGCTTTTATTATGTTTTTGTTTGTTTGTTTTGCTTTATTTGACTGAAAGCTTATTATCAATATATTACATGTTCCCTTTATTTTTGGAGTCTTATTCTTTTAAAAAAAATTAATTAATTTAGTTTAATTGGAGCCTAATTACAATATTGTGATGGTTTTTGCCATACATCAACATGAATTGGCCATATGTATCATTTGATCAGTACTTGCTGACTGATTTGTTGCCTGGCCTTTCACTGTTACCGCCCAGAGCAGCCAGGATTGTGGTCTTTGGGCTAGTTCCATAGGATATTAATTAGGGAAAAGGTGGTCAAAAAGGTTGGCAACACTTTGGATAAAACAATATTAATCAGGTAGTTTTTTCTTTTACTGATGACTTTCTGAGCAGTTTTGCTATGCTAAGAAACATTGGGAATTTCCAAGTGAGAGATTAAGTATATAAACTATGTTTACCTCTATTTGAACATAGGGTCTTTTTTTGTTTGTTTGTTAGAGAATCTTCTGGGACTGATATTCTATAGAGCACACTTTGGAACGTATAGCATTAAAATTTCTGATCAAGAATAGTGAGGCAGAAAAGGAATAAAATTCAAAATAGTAAACTTCATACTCAAAAAGCCAAAATGCCAAATTCTTTGTTAGTTCTACTTTGGTAATTGTTACATCATTTCTACGCTCCATCTGTGTGCTGTCCTTGCTATCAGGTTAATATTCCTAAAATATAATTTTGTTGGATTTCTCTTCTATTCAAAGGACTTTGTGTTATCTAAAGGTGAGGCAGATGGTATTTTCCAAAGATTAATCTCCTATCTATCTATCTATCTACCTACCTCCTTACCTATCCTCTTCTTACAAGTGACTGGTGACTCCTTTCATATGTTCTCTAACAATATGACAACACTCCTGTAACCAAGTGGTGAGGTCTCTCCTTGAAAATAGGAAGGGGCTTGTAACTCCTTCAGTCAGGAGTATGCAAAAGTGATGCGACTGTCTTCCAGTGTTAGGTCATGAAAAGGATACGGTTTCCTCCTCTCTCTCTTTCAGCACTTTCCCTTGGAACTCAGCCACTGGGCTCTGAAAAAGTCTGAGCCAGCCCATGTGGAGACGCCCTTGTGAAGAGGAACTGAGACCCCCCAGCCAGCTCTCAGCATCAACTTCCAGACTGTAAGTGCATCCACTTACAGAGACTTTAGTTGGTGGATTCCATATTTCAGCTTTTTAAAAAATGTAACTTTGTTTATTTATTTATTTTTGGCTGTGCTGGGTCTTTGTTTGTGCAAGGGCTTTCCCTGGTTGTGGCGAGTAGGGGCTACTCTCTAGTTGCAGGGTGTGGGCTTCTCATGGCAGTGGCTTCTTTTGTGGTTGAGCATGGGCTCTAGCTAGGGCACAGTCTCAATAGCTGTGGCACACAGGCTTAGTTGCTCCTTGGCATGCGGGATCTTCTGGGTCAGGGATGGAACCCATGTCTCCTGCACTGGAGATGAAATCTTTACCAATGAGCCACCAGGGACGCCCTTATATCTCAGCTTTTGAGTCTTCCAGGTAAGCCCTAGGTGTTGTGGAGCAGAAATAAGCTGTCTCCACTGTGCTTTGTCTGCATTCTTGGCCCACAGAAGCTATGGACCTAATAAATGGTCGCTTTACAGCAATACATTTTGGAGTACTTTGTAACACAGCCATTGTAACTGGAGCAAAAGGGTGAAACTCCAGTTTATGGATCTGATTTTAAAGATACCTCTCCACTGTGGTCCCAAACAATCCCCATCCCCCCTTTTCTTTCTCTATTCCTTTATGAACTCACTCTTGAAAATCCAGCTACCTTACTTTTCATCCCTGCAATAAAAGTCAAAGTTTCCTTCCTGTACATTTTTGTGTGTTAGGTGGTAGGATCTTTGAATAGTTCTTCCAGCCACATTTTCTTGGGACTTAGTACAGAGCTAAGAATATAGAGTTGCTTAATAAATATGTGAAAAGTAAATCAGTGAGTAAGTGAATGACATCATTCTCCTAGACAGACGTACCTTTCCTACACTTTCCCACATATTCAAGTTCTGTTCTACCTGAAAATTGAAAGTGAAAGTCACTCAGTTGTGTTCGACTCTTTGCGACCCCCTGGACAGTCCATGGAATTCTCCAGGCCAGAATACTGGAGTGGGTAGCCTTTCCCTTCTGCAGGGGAACTTCCCAACCCAGGGATCGAACCCTGGGTCTCCCGCGTTGCAGGCAGATTCTTTACCAGCTGAGCCACAAAACTAAGTTCAAATGCTGCTGCTGCTGCTTCGTTGCTTCAGTCGTGTCTGACGCTGTGGGACCCTATGGACTGTAGACTGCCAGGCTCCTCTGTCCACGGGATTCTCCAGGCAGGAGTACTGGAGTGGGTTGCCATGCCCTCCTCCAAGGATCTTCCTGACTTAGAGATTGAATCTGGGTCTTCTGCATTGTAGGCAGATTCTTTACCACTGAGCCACCAGGGAAGTCCAAGTTCAAAGGCTATTCCTTGCCAAAGTTTTCTCAAGTTATCTCCAGACTAAGGAATCCATTGCTACCTTGAGTGCCAGTATAATACATGGTATTATAGCCTTCAATATTTGTCAGCTGCAGGGATTTCTCATCACACCATGAGCTTATATAGAATTCTTCCAGTTAGTTCTTAAGGTACTTTAGGATGGAGTCACCCTAGTCTGTTTTCCTTCTTGTCCTCCTTTTCCTTCTCTTTCTCCTCCTTTAATTCTCCTTAAGACCTATGGTATATAGTGTATTTTCAGAATCTCTTCTTTGATTATTATGAGTTAAGGATAGAACAATAACTTCCAAAACAAACAAAAAAAAATGACAAAACCCGGTTCAAAAATTGAGGCTGCATTATAGTTGTAGTCTGTTCAAGTCCAGAGAGATCCCCCTAAACTTTCTTCACCATTCCAACCACATTGTGAGCATCGTGAAGTATTTTAGGAGGATTTATTGAGAAGAAATTAACACACTGGGAGAGAAGAATCTGCCTGCCAATGCAGGAGAAATGGGTTCAATCCACAGGTGGGGAAGATCTCCTGGAGAAGGAAAGGGCAACCCACTCCACTATTCTTGCCTGGGAAATCCCATGGACAGAGGAACATGGTGGGCTACAGTCTATTGGGTCACAAAGAGTCAGACATGATTGAGCAACTGAACAACAGCAGCAGCTAGGGTTCACAGACCCCCAGCCAAGCAGAATAGAGCAGGGGATGTAAAGGCAGGTGTGGGCCTGAAAGGCAGGTTAGTAATTGGCATCTGGGCCCACAGACCACACTGGCACAAGCATCTGTCTCTCACTTGAACCCTCCAGTCTCCTTAAATGTCCTCTGGCCTTCCTGCTATTTACTGTCTAGGCTATAGCCAGAAGGGTGCCTTTAAAAGAGAAATCTAGTTGTGTCTCTGCTTTCTTAAACCTTTCCCGTAGATTCCCATTTGCATTAGAATAGGGACCCTTCGTCCTTTGCATGCTTGATTTGGAAGGCCCTTTGTGGTCTGCCCCTTGTTCCTCTTTATAGGTTTCTCTAACACCTGGCTTCTTGATCTTTGCAATTCAGCTGTAATGGTCTTATTTCAGTTTTTAAAACATGCTCTTCTCCTTTTCTGCCACAGGACCTTTGTACATAGGCTTTCCTTTTATCTTATGTTACCCCCACTCCCCAGCCCCCAGATAACCCAGAAATTCTTTTCTCAGAACTCAGTTCAATCAGCATTCCTTCCTAGCAGATTTCTCTGTCCTCCCTGACTAGATCAATTGTAGCATTTTAATATAACTGGCTCTAGCTCTCAGTTACTTACTTCTGTGTTTTCATTCTTTCTCTCTTTCTCCCTATCCCCTATATCCATTTAATTTCTATCTCCCCCTCTAGACTAAACTCTAAGAACGCAGGAACCATGTCTTTTTCTATGTTCAACAATGCCCACTTAACACTTAGCATAATTCCTGGTATGTAAAAGCTGCCTAATAAGTGAATAAATATATAAACATAAGGATATATGATTTGCTAATTCATTTTTACTGAGTTGAAGTTAAAAGCTTCTTGGGAACCAGTGCCTGTTGTCTATTTTTTTTTTTTTTTTTACTGTCTTCTTGAAATACTGAATTCACTACTGGGCTTATCGTGGGCATCTTTTAAATATTAGAAAAATGACAATCATTTTTTCTGACTGTTCTGTTTGAGAAGACTCTAAGGGCTCTCTCTGTATAAAAATATAACACCCCTCTGAAGTTATTTGCCTTATCCTTGTACTCCCTGAGATCCCCAGCTCTCCCCAGTAGCTCCACTAATCATGAACTCTCCCATGAGAGAAGCCCTCTAAAAATGCTGTCTTTGTTTACTGGGTGATTTTGAAGCCTAGTCTCTTCTGGGAATAAAAACCCAAACTGAAACGGTTGGAGTCTGCCCACTGGGAATTTAAACCACTTGACTCTAAGGCTATGATGACAGGAACACAGGGAAAAATAGATGAGATTCTGAGTTGCAAGAATTCCCCAGGACTCACTGGAAAGCTAAGGACAGAGGGGGAAAAAAAAGCCCAACCATAATAATTTTCTCCAAAGGGCCATACTGGGGACAGTGTCCTGCTCAGTTCTTTGGTTATAGTTTTTCCACCTCTAGCAGTTGCCCCTGAATCTGATGAAGAATTGTGGCACCATCAGTCCCCAAGTCAGTTTGTGGGGGGTTGTACTTGGTAGCGCCAGTGCTACATGGATTTTTAATTTTCCATAAAACACTGCCTCCTAGGCTTGAGGTTTTTAGAGGATGATGAGATGGGAAAGATGGGCAACAAAAGAAAGATATGATGTTGCTCAGGATTGTTGTCATTATTAATTCCCTGTCCTTTAACCCATGGGTGAAGTGTCCTCGTCAAGGACTTTAGCTGACTAGGGTACTCCCTGTCTTTGCCAGATGGGGATGTAGAAACCTAAAGGGATGTATTTTTTCAGTGTTTACACTGCATGGAAGTTTCCTTAAATATATAATCAGAGGTAATTAGACTCTGTGGTGTAAGAAGGGGTGTAAACACTATTGACATGCTGGTCTCAGAATAGGCACATCTGACTTGATTGGCCTTTGACAGTTCCTGATTTTCAATATTTTTGATATTTTGGGAAGCAGATGTGATGAGGGTAAAAAAGTTTAAGCTTGAGAATAACATCTCTTGGTTCCAAAATAATGCTGCTTGTTTGCAATCGTTCAAGTTTTTAACCTACAGAGAGACACAGGCTCGGGGAAAGATGTCTGTCTGGGGCCTAGTGAATCAGGCAGTCGAGGTGGCAAGATTCTGTCTGCCCCCAGACTAATAAGCTTGCTATAAAGCTACTGATGTTCTCTGCCACAGGGGTTGACATCTTTACTCTGGGGTGAATATTTTTTTATTCACCCCTTTCAGTCTTGAGACAGATTTGATGTCATAGCATTTTGTTGTGCTTGTCAGCAAACTGTTAAGTCATTCTCTTAGTATTGTGTGACAGTATAAAACATGATAACCATAAAAGATTAGTATGATTTTTAATAATTCCAAAAGGAAACAAATGGTGTTTCCTCTCTTTGATGCATTTGATGTGTTTCAGATATGTTTCCCATTGTTTGCATACTACACCAGCCTGGAGATAGATCTGGGTATTAAACTGCATTTATTTCAAGGCTTGGTGCCTTGCCACAGACCCCAATATAAATGCTTCCAGATCTCACTGCTTTTGCTGATATAGAACAGATATCAGCATAAGCAGAGCTTAGCGACTAAACACAACAAATATCTATTACTTCAGAAGATATAGTTTCTGTGGGTTAGGAATTTGAGAGTGGCTTAGCTCAGTGACCTGGTATCTTATGAGGTCATAACCAAGTATCACTTGGGGTTGCAGTCATCTGAGAGCTTGACTGAGGCTGGAGAATCAGCTTCCACTGTTACTCACGTACATGACCATTGGCAGGAGGCCTCAGTTTCCTAGCACATGGGCCTCTTTGTATGACTGCCTGAGTGTCCTTATGATGGGGCATCTGGGTTTCCCTAGAGTGGGAGAAGGAGAGAGAGCAAAGAGGGAGCCACTTCGCCTTTATGTCCTCGTCCTAGGAGTCATGCTGTGTCACATCTACCATATTCTGTTCCTATGTCACTAAGTTCGGTTTAGACATAGAAGAAGTGAACAGGAATTATCTTCATTGTGTGAAGATAAGAGTATCAGGGAATTAGTTGGTATGCCTCAAAGCTATCCTGTTGCTGACTATAACCTCCTCTACATTGAGATGTTTATTTCTTGTGTGTGCTGTGAGGTCTCATTACTTTACACTGGTCCTGAGGATGGCACTGTGATACCTCCATCTAGGAGCAGAAGCTAGTTTATAACCCTCTCCTGAGGAGAAGCCAGGCTCACCTTGCAGGGAACCTATTTGGGCTAAACCTCAGTCTTTTATTTTAAGAGGCTTTGTGAGCAGTCTAGTTTGTAGGACTGGAAAATGTCAACTAACTTTCTGATGAACTTTCTTTGTTTTGGGAAAAAATCTTCAAAATTAAATTTAGTTATCCAGAAGTTTAGCAGATCCCCTCTCCTGCACTGTGCTGGGAGGAGGTGGAAACTCCTTTCCAAGGACTTTACGATCCATTCCTCCCAGGTAGTTTTTGTCAGGACTCTATGCTTCCATTAAAATTTGTGCCCTAATAGGAATGAGTTACAGGCTGTTGGAGGGGAGGAGGTGGCTCAAAGATCTAGATGCCTGATGGACTTAGGACACCAGGGCCCAAGTTGTCCTTAGAAAGGGCTGACTCTGGACATAAGCCTGTGGCCAAGGTTTGGACCCCTCCTGACTCTGATATCTTTGTAAGATCAGTCAAATCCATTCCTCCTTAGGATCTTTGCACTTGCTGTTCCAGGCATGAGCCTCCAATGTTCATGGTCCACTTAGTTGCTTGGCTGATTTCTTTCTGTCATCTAGGATATTAGCTCAAACCCTACCTCTTCAGTGGGGTTTTTTTTGGTCAGACCACTCAACCTAATCTTCCCACTAGCAGATCCTCTTTAAAAGTCCATTCTACTTAATTTCCTTCAATGATGTGTTAATCTTTGATTGTATCTTGTTCATTTTCTGCTTATTTGGTCTACCTTAACAATAAAATGTTTGAACTAGGAGAGTAAGGGATCTTGTTTTAATTTTTCTTTGCTGCCACCTTACCTGTCTGCTGAGAAACCTGTATGCGGGTCAAGAAGATTCAGTTAGAATTGGATATGGAACAATGACTGGCTCAAAATTGGGAAAGGAGTACATTAAAGCTGTATATTGTCATCCTGTTTATTTAACTTATATGCAGAGTACATCATGCAAAATGCCAGGCTGGATGAATCACAAGCTGGAATCAAGATTGCTGGAGAATATCAACAACCTCAGATGTGCAGGTGATACCTCTCTAATGGCAGAAAGCAGAGAGGAACTAAAAAGCCTTTTGGTGAGTGTGAAAGAGGGGAGTGAAAAAGCTGGCTTAAAATTCAGCATTCAAAAAATCAAGATCATGGTATCCAGTCCGATCACTTCATGGCAAATAGAAAGGGAAAAAGTGGAAGTAGTGACAGATTTTATTTTTCTGGGCTCCGAAATCACTGTGAATAGTGACTGTGACCATGATGTTAAAAGATGTCTGCTCCTTGGAAGGAAAGCTGTGACAAACCTAGACAGCTGATTAAAAAGTAGAGACATCACTTTGCTGACCAAGGCCCATCTAGTGAAAGATATGGCTTTTCCAGTAGTCATGTACAATTGTGAGAGTTGGACCATAAAGAAGACTGAGAACTGAAGAACTGATGCTTTCTAATTATGATGCTGGAGAAGACTCTTGAGAGTCCCTTGGACTATAAGATCAAACCAGTCAATCCTAAAGGAAATCAGCCCTGAATATTCACTGGAAAGACCAATACTGAAGCTGAAGCTCCCATACTTTGGCCAGTTGATGGGAAGAGCTGACTAACTGGGAAAGATTGAGGGCAGGAGAAGAAGTGGGCAGCAGAGGATGAGATGGTTAAATAGCATTGCTGACTCAATGAACATGAGTTTGAGCAAACTCTGGGAGACTGTGAAGGACAGGGAAGCCTGGTGTGCTGAAGTCCATGGGGTCACAAAGAGTCAGATATGCCTTGGCAACTAAAGAGCAACAAAAAGGAGAGTAAGGGATCTTGTTTTCATTTTTCTCTGCTGCATCCTCAGTATTTATAGCAGTGCCTGACGTATGTTGAAGCTGAAGCTCCAGTACTTTGGCCACCTTTTGAGAACTGACTCATTAGAAAAGACCCTGATGCTGGGAAAGACTAAAGGCGGGAGGAGAAGGAGACGACAGAGGATGAGATGGTTGGATGGCATCACCAACTCAATGGACATGAGTTTGAGCAAGCTCCAAGAGTTGGTGATGGACAGGGAAGCCTGGCAGGGGTTGCAGAGTTGGATACAACTGAGCGACTGAACTGAACTGATATATAGGAGGTGCTTAGCAAATATTTATTGGATAAATGAAATGAGTGAGTAAGTGATGGAATGAACACAGATTATACTGTGAAATGAAAAAAAAACAAGACTGACATTATGAACTGAGCAACATGTGTGTTCTTGGGCTTCTTCTGGGAAACAGAAGGTCTATTAACCCAGGCAGGTAAGCCTTGGAGTCATTAGAACTTGAATATCAAAGAAATGTGATTTTCTTGGTGTCTGAACTATTAAAGCAGGACTTAACTTTTACACATGTTTTCTGGGAACCCCAGTCCTACCACTTTGCCAGCTCATTGACACATATCTTCTCGTGCCTCCCTGACATCAAAGGTGAAAACTTGATAACTCCATATCCAACATGAGGCCTCATCTTACCTCTGTCTTCTCTCCCTTGATCTTCCCATTTTTTCCTTCTTGGCCATCTTTCTCTTAGCTCAGTTGCCAAGTTCAGCTCATGAAACCTACTTCTCCCTCTTTTAACTGTCTTACATAAATATGCCTTCCATTTTGGAGTTTTTCTTACACATAAGTAGAAGTTGAAAGTTGATGAAGAAAAGACAATACAAGCCCCAGTGAATCTCTGAGAGCCGGAAGTTTCTCAGATATGCAGTTACTGGCATTTCCCCCTTTTGTGTTCCAGTGGTTCTTCTACCACACTCTCCCTATTGTCTCTAGGGAGAAGCCTTTGCTGGTGGCTTTTTAAAAGGGTTTCACAAATGAAGGGAATATAAAGACAGACTTAAAAGAGGGAAAACTATTATTTTAAGGTGAGACCACTTAGGGAAAGTTGGTATGGTCTTTTCCAAGAGCATCCAGTTATGGAAACATATTGCATATGGAGGCCCCTGTACTCTGCTTCCCTAAGCTGTTTGGCAGGTAAAGCCCCTTTTTTGAGAGGTGATTGCAGCTTGTCAGGGTACGGCTTGACCCTTACCAAAGAGTTTACAAAATGCAAAGTTATTTATCTGCACTGGATTCAGAAAAATCCTGCAATTGAGCAGTGAATAGATTAATGTTATTATTAAATGGAAGCAATAGCAATGAAAATTCAAGATGAGGCCAGCAGCACAATAGCCTGAATAGGATTGTCCCTCCAAATCCATTCTCCACCATTTTCCTTACTCTGTTCTGGGCCTCCAGAAGCTTTGTGTGGGGTGGAGCTGTGGGCTCCTCCATGTTCTGGCTTGTAATTGGATTTGACCAATGGGAAGCATCAGCAGAGAATCAGAGAGCAAGAGAAGAATAATGTCAGGATATTGACTCCTCTGGCTTGTGTCCAGTACATGATCTATAGGTGGCCATCTAGATGTTTCCATCTCTCAGTTTTTAGTAACTTCTTCCTGTTTGTCCCATCACTGTAGACGTGTCTTCATAAGAGCTGTCATAACAGCTCTTCTCAATCCCTGGGCCTGAGGTGCTGTACTGATCCTTGCTGATTTCTCTTAATTTTGTCCATACCTTGGGAATAAGTCCCTGTATTAAATCCTTCTCAGACTGATGATGCCATTTGTTTTCTCCCAGGACTTGTATGCCTTTGAAAGTCAATCTCAATCTTCCCCTTTAAGTTTGAAGGTAGAACAGTCTCTCAGAACTTGGGGACGTACCTCTTAGTAGCTTGTTCTTCAGTATTCTGAGTAAAAAAATGAGCACACATTCTTGTAAATTATTTACATTTATATATATATATATATATGTATGCACATGAATTAGGAAATACTTTGGTCTTTTCTAAGTGATGCCTGATGCCTTTGATTGATCAGCAAAAGGAGGAAGTCCATCTTAGGAACCATGGGCTAGCTAAATACCTCTGGGAACCTCAGCAACTAAGGCCATCCCTCAACATTGAATGGTGGCACGTTTTCCTTTTGACCTGCAGGGCCTTTCAGGAGCTAATGCCTGCCCTGCCCTTTCCATAATTCCATGTGGTCTGATGGATCCTCTTCTTTGGAAAGTTGGAAATTGGGAAGAAGTATTCTACTTGTCCTTATACAAGTGAGAGAACCACCAGAATAGTGAACTTTGGTAAGCAATCATTTCTTTAAAAAATAAACCTTTTATCTGAGGATGATTTCAGATTTACAGAAAAGTTGCAAACAGACTACAGAGAGTTCCTACATACCCTTCACCCAGGTTCCTCTAACATTAATATCCTGTACAATGATGCTATTTTGTCAGAACTAAGAAATTAGCATTGACATAGTCCTATTATCTAAACTCTGAACTTCATTTACATATCACCAGTTTCCCACTAATATACTTTCTTGGGTGTGGGATTCAATGTAGGAAATCATGTTGCTCTAATCTGTGATAATTTCTCAGATTTTCGTTATCCTTAATGACCTTGACAGTTTGCTCTTAAAATTAGCTGAAAACTTATGAATGTAATTAGCATATCAAGTATGATCTCATATCCCTATCCAGGAGAGGTAAGAATTATCTTCAAGCTGTTGTCATCTTGTGAGTTCCCATTAGAGGACAGGTCAGGGCCTCCACTGACATTCACCTTTACCTTGCACATCTCTATTAATGATAATGTTGAGTGTGTTTTGATTCATAGTGAAAATGGAATGATTTTGAGGACATGCATCTTGCCTTGTGATCAGTGTCTGCTTTTCAGTGGCTTTTATTAGCTTTCTGTCTGGAGAAATGAAAATATCACTTTTAGGAAACAGAGTCCATTCATTTTTCCCAGTGGCTTCCCCTTTGAAGCCAATCTATAAACTCCCTTAGGCAGCAGTCACTTGTAATAATTTTGAATAACATCCTGAACCTAAGCTCCCATGAAAGCCTGGCCTGTTGGTTGTTCATTCTTGTGCTTTCGTTGTTATATGTTATCACTTTAAGGGTAATATTCTTTCTTGCAAAGCTTTTAAGTATTACTTTGTGAAAGGTGTTGGAAAGGTGAAAATGATAATTAAATCTTATCTCGAGTGTAATTTTATGATTACATAGCACTATTCCCTGGAACTATGCTTTCAAAATTGTTGTGGGCCCACAAATGCCTCTTGTGTATCACTGTAGAGAAAGTGCTAAAACAGGGCTTTGTTGTCTAATTATTTTTATATCGGCATCTGAATGGCTTCTCAATCTAGGCAGCAACTCACTTGGGTTAATCCTTCTCAGCCATGTGACTAAATGAAAGAGGCATGGCTCCAACAGTGTTGTATTGAATGATGATAAAGCTGGAGCACTAGAGCTCAGACACTGGGACTAAAGGAATAAACATCCTAATGAGTCTAACCTTCTGTGAACTGATGCATCTTAATCTTCAGGGACTTCAGAACAGTTAAGCAGCCTCAATTTTGAAAACTTCAGCTATATGGTGGGAGGATACCTTCAGTTATACTCATTTATTCAGGCACTTATAGAGCATCAATAACGTGCTCAACATTGTATCAGGAGGTCAGAGATATCATCCTAGGATATCAAGATGACTGAGAATTGATTCCCATAATCTAAGAGGGAGGCAGGCAACAGATAGTTGCTGCTCAGTATGGGAGGTGCTGGGAGGGTGAAGGAGGAAACAGACAGAACAGGCTCCAACTTGAAATCAGGACTCCATCTTGGGCCAGACTGTGGACTTTGAACTATATACCCAGTATCTATGGAAACAACATTCCAACTGGAAAAGCAGACCCCCAGGATGGAAGAGCTCCAGGGCTCGTACCTAGACTCTCCGCCTAAAAGAATACCCTAATTATCTGTGTAACTGAATAGAATCATAAATTCTATTATGCTTATTGGGGTATGACCACAGGCCCATTAATAATTGTCTGCTGTTAACTGCTTAGGTTTAAGGCATACGAATCACGGGTTAACTTTGTATCTTTCTTTTCCTTTGTTCAGACTAGTTTCAGAGAATTTGGGGAGGTGGGTTTAAGTATGTACACTTAGGGTATATAAGGTTTTCACAAAAACTTGTCGGGATCCTTGACTAAGAGGAGACTCTGCCTTGGGCCCACTGGTGTAATGAACTGCACTCCACTATCTGCATTGTTCTTCTGAGTGAGTTTGTTTCCCAGAATACATGGCTACAACAAGGGAAGGAAGCCAAGGGGCCCTGGGAGCACAGGAGAATGGGGAGTGACTGGGAGGATGGGGGACACCATTGGTCTTGGCCCTGAGGACAGTCCTCTTTACAGCTTGAGACTTCTAAAGTGAATACCACTTTAAATAAAACTCCAGGGGAAATTCAGTTATGTGTAGTGACAATAGAGAGTAGAAGGGGACAAGACAGAAAGTGGGAAAATCTGTGAGGAGGCAGTTGTAATAGTACAAACACATAAATACAATTTTCCACCTCCTTTCTTGTTCTATTGTGAAAGGAAATCATAGTCTATAGAAGGTCTATCACTTGCTGATATTTGATCTTGAATAAGTAGCAGAGTTCTCCAAGTCTCCATTTTCATTTTCACAGAGTGAGATAAAATGTAGAATCAACTGCCTGATTGCTCTCAGGTCCTTTCTCTGCCTTGCCTTGGTCTGCTCTGTAACACAGGAAGCTACAGTTCTTTTCCTGACTTCCCTGCCCTTTGGCTTCCAGATTGATTTGTCCAATGAGAGGCAGTGACAGAATTTTAGAGAGCCTGAGTGGAGGGAGTCCAGGGCATTTCTCCTCTTGGCTTCCTGTGGCATCCTTGGCTCATCCTTTCCCTCATGGCTGGGGAGCCCCTGGATGGCCCCAAGTTCTGGGCTGTTTCACCACTTCCTCCTATTGTCCCTCCAGACATAGGGGTGACAGTGGCTTCCTACCTTGCGTTAGTTTCGCAAGGGTTCCTTCAATGACCCTGATTGTATTCCTAACTTTTCCCTCACCAAAATGTAATCAGTTCCTTTGTATTAGCTCTCCTCTGTTTGTAGGAGAAAGAGCAATTTTCCATTTTCCTGACTAGATCATGACTACATGCTTTTGAACTGTGGTTTTGGAGAAGACTCTTGAGAGTCCCTGGGACTACAAGGAGATCCAACCAGTCCATTCTGAAGGAGATTAGCCCTGGGATTTCTTTGGAAGGAATGATGCTAAAGCTGAAACTCCAGTACTTTGGCCACCTCACGTGAAGAGTTGACTCATTGGAAAAGACTCTGATGCTGGGAGGGATTGGGGGCAGGAGGTGAAGGGGACAACAGAGGATGAGATGGCTGGATGGCATCACCGAATTGATGGACGTGAGTCTGGGTGAACTTCGGGAGTTGGTGATGGACAGGGAGGCCTGGTGTGCTGCGATTCATGGGGTTGCAAAGAGTCGGATACGACTGAGCGACTAAACTGAACTTAACATGTAATATGAAAGTGTTTTTTAAACTGTGATGTAAATGTGGACCATTTGCATTATTAGGTTATATTATTGTGAAGTTACATTATTACTGTTTAGGACTTTTATATTTAAAGAAAATCTTGAAGTGTAAAATCCTCTGGTGATTTGAGCTTGGTCTAGTTTGTGCTAGTCAATGGGCCTGTAGGCATAGTAGGTAATCTCTTCAGTTTCGGGTCCTATCCATACCAGAAACCAGCAATTGGTTGTGTATTGGAGGCTTCTCTGGGTCTACACCCTGTGTTGAGCAGAGACACAGATACATAAAACATATCCTTAACCTTGAAGAATTTATAATCTAGAAAGAATTAGCAGGAAATATCTAATATAGTAGTAATATCCTTTGGGATCTGTACTTAAAAGTAAAGTACAAATCAAAGCAATTATATTAAGTTTCTCTTGATGAATCAACTAATTATCAAGAAATCTAGTGTGTACTAGATTGTTCTAGGCATTGTTTTAGACAATGCAGAGTATACAGAGGAAGGCTAAGATATGATTTTATTCTCATGAAGATTTTTGCAATCTTTTAAATGAGATAAAAATAGAATTACATGAAATTAATAACAGAAGAAGTATATTACAACTGTTAAATAATTGCAAAGATATTAAGTTTTGGATTTCAGTATCCTTGATCAATAAGCAAGTACAAAATTCTCCTACTTCTGACTTCACACATTGCCTTTGAATGCTTTGCATGTGTGTGTGTGTGTGTGTGTATAGTGCTTTGGGGGCAGAAAACCATGCACTTCATTTCCAGACACTGTGTAAACATTTTGAAAATATATAATGTCATTTAGTGTTAGTATACATACATAATAGTGTACATGCTTGAGATGCTGTCATGTGGGGTAAATATATTGGATAAATCAAAGGGTTTTCCAAGTATATTAGTCAAGAGTCTAGCAGAGCTGGATTGAAAATCTGATCCACTACTTCCTAGCCATGTGACTGTAGGAAAATTGTTTCTGTAAGTCCCATTTTCCTCATCTGTAAAATGGAGTATTATATGGTACGTAGGTTATTATAAAGATTCAATGACGTGGTTAATGTAAAAATTTTTAGCCTAATGCTTGGAACCTAGTAGACACTCGAAAGAAGTTGGTCATCATTATCTCTACATTTCTCCCAAGCTAGAATCTGAGAGCAAAATAATAAGAATAAAAGTGTATAGCAGACTTCCACTTCTGGCCATGATGGAACCAGAAGAATGAACTACCCCTTAGCTAAGGACAATGAAAGACTTGACAAAGCATGTGAAACAATTGCTCTTATATTTTTGACAATGGGCAGGGGAGGATTTCTGAAAGAAGTGATTTCTTAAAGAAGTAACAAGCGAGGTGAGCCCTGTGATGGGCCCAGCTTTCTTCCTGGAAAGACATTCTGAATCATGGAACTGGGTGTACGAATGGTAAGTAAAGCATGTCAATTCTGTGGAGTTGAGACAGAGATCTTAGTTCAGGGAAGCTGAAGTGTCTGTAACATATGTGTGTTAGTTGCTTAGTTGTGTCCAACTCTTGGCAAGTCCATGGACTATAGCCCATCAGGCTTCTCTGTCCATGGAATTCTCCAGGCAAGAATACTGGAGTGGGTTGCCATGCCCTTCTCCAGGGGATCTTCTGTACCCAGGGATTGAACCCAAGTCTCTTGCATTGCAGGCAGATTCTTTACAGTTTGAGCTACCTTGGTATGTTAACTGTAACATAAAGGTTAGCATTATGGAGAGGAAGGTGCTGCCCAGTAATATATCTCCAGGAATATGTGTAAAGGTCTCTTTGACTCTGCTGAAAATTGTAATCAACATGCATAGCGTGAAATGCTGCTGAGAGATGCAAATAAACTGAGAGCTGAATGTTTCCCAGGGATAACTCAGGACTAGGATGTGTTCAGGCTCTGAGAGAGAGTGAAAAGTCTTTGTTGACCACGCAGGGCATTCAGTGGAAACTACAAATGGTCAAGCCATTAAAATATACTCTAAAATAAAGTATATATAGACATAAAGTATACATGTCTATACTAGACATATAGTAAGTCCCCTACTTATGAACAAGTTCCATTCTGAGAGTGCATTCCTAAGTCCAATTTGTTTGTAAGCCCGACATAGTTAGTCTAGGTAGCCAACTAACACAGTTGGCTATATAGTACTGAACTGCAATACTTTCCACACAAATAGTACATAAAAAGGCAAACAAAAATAAACATTTTTAATCTTTTAGTATAGAAACTTGAAAAGTACAATAGTACAGTACAGCAGCTGGAATACAGGAGCTAGTATTGAGTGAACAGACAAGAGGAGTTTCTGACTAGAGGGAGGGAGAGGTGGAAGATGATAGAGCTGAAGGATTATCAGCAACAGGAGATGGAAGGCAAGCTGCAATTTCATTTACACCTGACGATGATACAGGTTCTGGTTCCTTGCTGGATTCAATTCTATTTACCTTCATTAAAGAAAAAAAAATCCAGTGATGTGTTGGTAGTAGCTCTATTTTTCTCATCACAGATGACATGGTAGCACTGGATTTCATTCTAAACAGCTAACCTTCATGTACTGTTCTACATTCAGGTCCTGGGCCTCGAATATTAACAGTGCCTCCTCAAATAAAGAAAATCCCCTTGCCATTTCCTGTGTTGTGAATCTTTTTGGTTTTTCAGTTACTTCTTCCTCTTGTCTCACTTTGTCCTTTCTCTGGGCATAGTTGCATCTTTGAAGGTTCACAACTTGATTGTTCGTGTGTTAAGGGGCTTACTGTACTCTAAAAAGTCTTAAGAAACACCCAAGTGGGAGAAGGAGAGGGTGGAATGAGAGAATAGCATTGAAACAGATACATTAGCATATGTAAAATAGATAACCAGTGCAAGTTTGATGTATGAAGCAAAGCATCCAAAGCCAGTGGGGATAGGGTGGGGAGGGAAGTGGGAAGGGATTTCAGGATGGAGGCAACCCATGTATACCTATGACCAATTCATACAGATGCATGACAAAAACCATCACAATATTGTAAAGTAATTATCCTCTAATTAAATAAATTTAAAAAATGCTGTCTTATTAAGATGGAAAAAAAAAAAGTCTTAAAAAATCACACCAAACTTAGCAGGTAATTTAGTTGCCTTCCAAAGTAAATCCCAAAGATATTTAAAGCAAGATGGTCAGATACTCAAAAATATAAAATATACAATATTTAGCATTCAATAAAAAATTGTTCAACATGCAAAGAAGGGAAATTGTGACTTATATTGTAAGTAGAGTAAAACTCAGTCAATGAAGCAGAAGTTATTCAATCAGCAGACAAGAATACTAAATTATTATTATTACTGAGTTCAAGTACTTGAAAAAAACATGAACATGAGGAGAGAAATGGAAGATATTTAAAAGAAGCAGATGGAACTTTTAGAGATAAGAATAGAAGTAATTTTCCTGAGTGATATTAAATAGCAGATTGTATATACATAACAAAAGATTAGTAACTCTCTGAAGACATAGTAATAGAAATGATCCAAAATGAAACATAGAAGTAGAATGAAAAATGTATGAATAGAACTTCAGTGACTTATAGTTTAATATCAACTGTTTCTATCGTATGTGTAATTGGACTCCCAGGAAGGGCAGGTGGCAGAGGAGGATGCAGAAGAAATTATTTGGAGAAACAATGGCAATAAATTTTCAAACTTGAGGAAAACTATAAATCCACAGTTCCAAGATGTTTATTAAATCTCAAATCTAATTAGCATGAAGAAAACCACACCAAGGCACATTTTAATCAAACTGAAGAAAATAAGTAATAAAGAGTAAATCCTATAAGCAGCCAGAGAAACAGATCACACAGAGGACAAAAAATCATATACATATACATAAGACAATGTAGCAACATATTTAAAGTTTTAAAAGAAAGAAAAAAAAAAAAAAGCAAAACCTGTCAACCTAGAATTCTTTACCCAGAAAAAATATGCTTCAAAGCTGAAGGCAAAATAAACATGTTTCCAGACTATGAAAAACCAAGGAAACATGTTGCCTTTGGACTTGCATGATAAGAAATGTAAGAGGAATTCATTCAGGTGGAAGGAAAATGATGCTAGATGGAAATATATCTATTAGTCCACAAAGAAATAAAATGCACTGAAAATGTTGCATATATGGGGAATATAAAACACATCTTTCTCATATTTAAATTTCTTCAAAATGTTTGAATTTTTAAAAGTGCTGATAACAATGTGGAGCTATGAGGCTTACAACATATATAGATGTAAAATGTGGGACAAAACTGTATGGTAAATGTAAGATTTATCCCAATGAACATACAAATAGTTTATCATTAGAAAATCTGTCATAGTCCTCAGGACGCTCCTAGTAAAAAGGGACTTCCTAAACAGAAAATTAATAAGGAAACACAAGTCTTAAATGATGCATTAGATGAGATGGATCTCATTGATATCTTCAGGACGTTCCATCCAAATGCAGAAGAATACACCTTCTTCCCAAGTGCACATGGAACATTCTCCAGGATAGACCCACATCTTGGGTCACAAATCAAACCTCAGTAAATTTAAGAAAATTAAAATTGTATCAAGCAGCTTCTCTGACCACAAGACTATGAGACTAGATATCAATTACAAGAAAAAAACTGTAAGAAACACAAACACATGGGGATTAAACAGCATGTTTCTAAATAACCAACAGGTTACTGAATAAATCAAAAGGGAAATAAAAAAATTTCTAGAAACAAATGACAATGAAAACATGACAACTCAAAACCTATGGGATGCAGCAAAAGCATTTCTAGGAGGGAAGTTTATAGTAATACAACCCTACCTCAAGAAATAAGAAAAACATTGAATAGACAACCTAATTCTACACCTAAAGCAACTGGAAAAAGAAGAAAAAAACCCCCAAAATTAGTAGAAGGAAAGAAATCATAAAGGTCTGAGCAGAAATAAATGAAAAAGAAATGAAAGAAACAATAGTAAAGATTAATAAAACTAAAAGCTGGTTGTTTGAGAAGATAAACAAAATTGATAAACACTTAACCAAGACTCATCAAGAAAAAAAGAGAAGAATCAAATCAACAAAATTAGAAATGAAAAAGTAGAGGTTACAACAGACAATGCAGAAATACAAAGGATTATAAGAGACTATTATGAATAACTATATGGCAATAAAATAGATAACCTGGAAGAAAGGGATGGATTCTTAGAAAAGTTCAATCTTCCAAGATGGAACCAGGAAGAAATAGGAATTATGAACAACCCAATTACAAGCACTGAAATTGAAGCTGTGTTCAAAAATCTCCCCCAAAACAAAGTCCAGGACCAGATGGCTTCACAGGAGAATTCTTTCAAACATTTAGAGAAGAGCTAATGCCTATCCTTCTAAAACTCTTTCAAAAAATTGCAAAGGAAGGAACACTTCCAAATTCATTCTACAAGGCCACCATCACCCGGATACCAAAACCAGACAAAGACAACACAAAATAAGAAAGCTACAGGCCAATATCACTGATGAACATAGATGCAAAAATCCTCAACAAAGTTTTAGCAAACAGAATTCAACAACACATCAAAAAGCTCATACACCATGATCAAATTGGGTTTATTTCAGGGATGCAAGGATCCTTCAATATATGAAAATCAATAATTGGGATATACCATATTAACAAATTGAAAGATAAAAACTATATGATCATCTCAATAGATGCAGAAAAAGCCTCTGACAAAACTCAGCACCTATTTATGATTAAAACTCTTCAAAAAATGGGCATAGAAGGAACCTACCTCAACATAGTAAAGGTGATATATGAAACAAACATTCTCGATGGTGAAAAACTGAAAGCATCCCCCTAAGATCAGGAACAAGACAAGGGTGTCCACTTTTGCCACTGTATTATTCAATGTAGTTCTGGAAGTACTAGCTACAGCAGTCAGAGAAGAAAAAGAAATAAAAGGAATCCATATCGGAAAAGAAGAAGTAAAGCTCTCACTGTTTGCAGGTGCCATGAGATACTGTACATAGAAAACCCTAAAGATAGTATCAGAAAATTACTAGAGCTAATCAGTGAGTTTAGCAAAACTGCAGGATACAAGATCAATATACAGAAATCACTTGCAGTTCTATATACTAACAATGAAGAATCAGAAAGAACAATTAAGGAATTAATCCCATTCACCATTGCAACAAAAAGAATTAAATATTTAGGAATAAACTTACCTAAGGAGATGAAAGAACTGTACACAGAAAATTAAAAGACACTGATGAAAGAAATCAAAGATGACATAAACAAATGGAGAGATATTCCATATTCCTGGGTAGGAAGAAACAATATTGTAAAAATAACTATACTATCAAATGCAATCTACAGATTTAATGCAATCCCTATCAAATTACCAATGGCATTTTTCAGAGAACTAGAACAAAAAAATTTCACAATTCATATGGAAACACAAATGACCCTGAATAGCTGAAGCAGTTTTGAGAAAGAAGAACGGAACTAGAGGAATCAAACTTCCTGACTTCAGGTTATACTACAAAGCTACAGTCATCAAGACAGTATGGTACTGGCACAAAAACAGAAATATAGACCAATGGAACAAGATAAAATCCCAGAAATAAACCCACGCACCTATGGGTACCTTATTCTTGACAAAGGAGGCAAGAATATACAATGAGGCAAAGACAACCTCTTCAATAAATGGTGCCAGAAAAACTGGACAGCTACATGTAAAAGAATGAAATTGGAACACTTCCTAACACTACACACAAAGACAAACTCAAAATGGATTAAAGACCTAAATGTAAGACCAAAAACTATAAAACTCTTGGAGGAAAATATAGGCAGAACACTCGATGACATAAACCAAAGCAAGATCCTTTCTGACCCACCTCCTAGAGTAATGGAAATAAAAACAAAAGTAGACAAGTGGGACCTGATTAAAGTTAAAAGCTTTTGTACAGCAAAGGAAACTATAAGCAAGGTGAAAAGACAACCCTCAGGATGGGAGAAAATACCAGCAAATGAAACAACTGACAAAGGATTAGTTTCCAAAATGTACAAGCAGCTCATGTGACTCAATACCAGAAAAACAAACAACCCAATCAAAAAGTGGGAAAAAGACCTAAACAGACGTTTCTCCAAAGAAGACATACAGATGGCTAACAAACACATGAAAAGATGCTCAACATCACTCATTATTCAGTTCAGTTCAGTTCAGTCGCTCAGTTGTGTCCAACTCTTTGTGACCCCATGAATCACAGCACGCTAG
>NW_011495048.1:11635379-11657024 GCF_000754665.1 Bison bison bison
GACCTCCCTGTCCATCACCAACTCCCGGAGTTCACTCAGACTCACGTCCATCGAGTCAGTGATGCCATCCTGCCATCTCATCCTCTGTTGTCCTCTTCTCCTCCTGCCCCTAATCCCTCCCAGCATCAGGGTCTTTTCCAGTGAGTCAACTCTTCACATGAGGTGGCCAAAGTATTGGAGTTTCAGCTTCAGCATCAGTCCTTCCATTGCATACCCAGGACTGATTTCCTTTAGGATGGACTGGTTGGATCTCCTTGCAGTCCAAGGGACTCTCAAGAGTCTTTTCTAACACCACAGTTCAAAAGCATTAATTCTTCAGTACTCAGCTTTCTTCACAGTCCAACTCTCACATCCATACATGACCACTGGAAAAACCATAGCTTTGACTAGATGGACATTTTTTGGCAAAGTAATATCTCTGCTTTTCAATATACTATCTAGGTTGGTCATAACTTTCCTTCCAAGGAGTAAGTGTCTTTTAATTTCATGGCTGCAATCACCATCTGCAATGATTTTGGAGCCCCCCAAAATAAAGTCTGACACTGTTTCCCCATCTATTTGCCATGAAGTGATGGGACCATATGCCATTATTAGAGAAATGCAATTCAAAACTACAATGAGATATCACCTCACACTGGTCAGAATGGCCCTCATCAAAAAGTCTATGAACAATAAATGCTGGAGATGGTGTGGAGAAAAGGGAACACTCTTGCATTGTTGGTGGGAATGTAAATTGATATAGCCACTATGGAAGATGGTATGGAGATTCCTTAAAAAACTAGCAATAAAACTACCATATGACCCAGCAATCCCACTCCTAGGCATATACCCTGAGGAAACCAAAATTGGAAGAGCCACATGTATCCCATTGTTCATTGCAACACTATTTACAATAGCTAGAACATGGAAGCAACCTAGATATCCATTGACAGATGAATGGATACAGAAATTGTGGTATATATACACAATGGAATATTACTCAGCCATAAAAAGGAATGCATTAATCAGTTCTAATGAGGTGGATGAACCTAAAACCTATTATACAAAGTGAAGTGAGTCAGAAAGAGAAAGATAAATACCATATTCTAATACATAAATATGGAATCTAGAAAAATGGTACTGAAGAATTTATTTACAGGGCAACAATGGAGAAACAGAATAGAGAATAGACTTATGGACATGGGGGAGAGGGGAGGAGAGGGTGAGATGTATGGAAAGAGTAACACGGAAATGTACATTACCATATGTAAAATAGATAGCCAAAGAGAATTTGCTGTATGGCTCAGGAAACTCAAACAGGGGCCCTGTATCAACCTAGAGGTGTGGGAATGGAGATGGGAGGGAGTTTCAAAAGGGAGGAGATATATGTATACATATGGCTGATTAACATTGAAGAGTTTGACAGGAAACAGCAAAATTCTGTAACGCAATTATCCTTAAATAAAAAATAAATAAATCTTTAAAAAAGGAACTTCCTAAACCTGAAAAAAAGAGCATTTGTGAAAAATTTACAACTAGTACTATAATTTTCAGACTTAAATTGAAGAAAGTGGGGAAAACCACTAGACCATTCAGGTATGACCTAAAAAATCCATTATGATTATACAGTAGAAGTGAGAAATAGATTTAAGGAACTACATCTGATAGACAGAGAGCCTGATGAACTATGGACGGAGGTTCATGACATTGTACAGGAGACAGGGATCAAGACTATCCCCAAGAAAAAGAAATGCAAAAAAGCAAAATGGCTGTCTGGGGAGGTCTTACAAATAGCTGTGAAAAGAAGAGAAGCAAAAAGCAAAGGAGGAAACAAAAGATATATCCTTTTGAATACAGAGTTCCAAAGAATAGCAAGGAGAGATAAGAAAGCCTTCCTCAGTGATCAATGCAAAGAAATAGAGGAAAACAATAGAGTAGGAAAGACTAGAGATCTCTTCAAGAAAATTAGAGATACCAAGGGAACATTTCATGCAAAGATGGGCTCAATAAAGGACAGAAATGGGATGGACCTAACAGAAGCAAAAGATATCAAGAAGAGGTGGCAAGAATATACAGAAGAACTGTGCAAAAAAGATCTTCACAACCCAGATAATCACGATGGTATGATCACTTACCTAGAGCCAGACATCCTGGAATGTGAAGTCAAGTGGGTCTTAGGAAGTATCACTATGAACAAAGCTAGTACAGGTGATGAAATTCCAGTTGAGCCATTTCACATACTAAAAGATGATGCTGTGAAAATACTGCACTCAATATGCCAGCAAATCTGGAAAGCTCAGCAGTGGCCACAGGACTGGAAAAGGTCAGTTTTCATTCAATCCCAAAGAAAGACAATGCCAAAGAATGCTCAAGCTACTGCACAATTGCACTCATCTCACATGCTAGTAAAGTAATGCTCAAAATTCTCCAAGCCAGGCTTCAGCAATACGTGAACCATGAACTTCCAGATGTTCAAGCTAGTTTTAGAAAAGACAGAGGAACCAGAGATCAAATTGCCAACATACACTGGATCATGGAAAAAGCAAGAGAGTTCCAGAAAAACATCTATTTCTGCTTTATTGACTATGCCAAAGCCTTTGACTATGTGGATCACAATAAACTGTGGAAAATTCTTCAAGAGATGGGAATACCAGAGCACCTGACCTCCCTCTTGAGACACCTGTATGCAGGTCAGGAAGCAATAGTTAGAACTGGACATGGAACAACAGACTGTTTCCAAATAGGAAAAGGAGTATGTCAAGGCTGTATATTGTCACCCTGCTTATTTAACTTATATGCAGAGTACATCATGAGGAATGCTGGGCTGGAGAAAGCATAAAATGGAATCAAGATTGCCGGGAGAAATATCAATAACCTCAGATATGCAGATGACATCACCCTTATGGCAGAAAGTGAAGAAGAACTAAAAAGCCTCTTGATGAAATCAAAGAGGAGAGTGAAAAAGTTGGCCTAAAGCTCAACATTCAGAAAACTAATATCATGGCATCCGGTCCCATCACTTCATGGCAAATCAATGGGGAAACAGTGAAAACAGTGTCAGACTTTATTTTTCTGGGCTCCAAAATCACTGCAGATGGTGATTGCAGCCATGAACTTAAAAGACGCTTACTCCTTGGAAGAAAAGCTATGACCAACTTGAACAGCATATTAAAATTCAGAGACATTACTGTGCGAGCAAAGGTCTATCTAGTCCAGGCTATGGTTTTTCCCATAGTCATGTATGGATGTAAGAGTTGGACTATAAAGAAAGCTGAGCACTGAAGAATTGATGCTTTTGAAGTGTGGTGTTGGAGAAGACTCGTGAGAGTCCCTTGGAGTGCAAGGAGATCCAACCAGTCCATCCTAAAGGAAATCAGTCCTGGGTATTCATTGGAAGGACTGATGTTGAAGCTGAAACTCCGATGCTTTGGCCACCTCATGCGGAGAGCTGACTCATTTGAAAAGACCCTAATGCTGGGAAAGATTGAAGGCAGGAGGAGAAGGGGACGACAGAGGATGAGATGGTTAGATGGCATCCCTAACTCAATGGACATGAGTTTGGGTAAACTCGGGAGTTGGTGATGGACAGGGAGGCCTGGTGTGCTGCGGTTAATGGGGTCACAAAGAGTCGTACATGACTGAGTGACTGAACTGAACTGAAGTAGTATATTTAATGGTGAGAGACTGGAGGCTTTCTCTCTAAAATCAGGAATAAGGAAGGATATCTACTTTCCTCACTTCTATTCATCATTGTACTGGACATCCTAAGCACTATAATAAAGCAGAAGGAAAAAAATAAAACATATATAGATTTGAAAGGAAAAAGTAAAACTGTCATGATCATTATCTATTGAAAATCCAGTGGATTCTACAAGAAAATTACTAGAACTAATAAGTTAGTTTAGTTAAGTTACATGATGAAAGGTCAGTGTACAAACACCAGTTGTTTCTATATATTAGCACAAACAATTAAAGATTAAAATTTTAAAGATACCATTTGAATAGCATTAAAATCCGTGAAATAACTAGTAAAATTTTTAATAAAATATGAATGAGACCTATACCCTAAAAACTACAAAATACTTGAAGAAATGCTGTAAGAAATTAAAGGAGTGTGAAGTAACACCAAAAGAACTACCTTGTTTATCTAACAGACCCAATATTGTTAAGATGTTGATTTCCCTACATTAATCTATAGATTCAATGCAATGTCAATTAAGTCCCAGTATGTTTTTTTTTTAAACTAGAAAGTAGGAAGCTGATTCTAAGATTTATATGGAAATGGAGAAATACCTAATAAACCTAAAGTAACTTTGAAACATAAGAATAACTTCTTGACTTCAAGACTGAGCATAAGGATCCGGTAATCAATACAATGTGATATTAGTAGAAGGACAGACATATGGACATTTTCAGAAGGTGGAACACAACAGCGATTCTAAAAATAGATCACCACATATATGGTCAATTGATTTTTGATAAAGGTGCCAAGAAATTTTAATGGGGGAAAGGAGAAATAGTTTTTTTAAAAATTATGATTTATTGCAGCACTGTTTATAATAGCCAGGACATGGAAGCAACCTAGATGTCCATCAGCAGATAAGTGGACAAGAAAGCTATGGTACATATACACAATGGAGTATTACTCAGCCATTAAAAAGAATACATTTGAATGAGTTCTAATGAGGTGGATGAAACTGGAGCCTGTTATACAGAGTGAAGTAAGCCAGAAAGAAAAACACCAATACTGGAGAAGGCAATGGCACCCCACTCCAGTACTCTTGCCTGGAAAATCCCATGGACGGAGGAACCTGGTAGGCTGCAGTCCATGGGGTCGCTAGGAGTGGGACACGACTGAGCGACTTCACTTTCACTCTTCACTTTCATGTGTTGGAGAAGGAAATGGCAACCCACTCCAGTCTTCTTGCCTGGAGAATCCCAGGAACGGGGGAGCCTGGTGGGCTGCCGTCTATGGGGTCACACAGAGTTGGACATGACTGAAGCGACTTAGCAGCACCAATACAGTATACTAACGCATATATATGGAATTTAGAAAGATGGTAACAATAACCCTGTATACGAGATAGCAAAAGAGACACTGATGTATAGAACAGTCTTTTGGACTCTGTGGGAGAAGGAGAGGGTGGGATGATTTGGGAGAATGGCATTGAAACATGTATAGTATCATATATGAAATGAGTCGCCAGTCCAGGTTCGATGCACGATACTGGATGCTTGGGGCTGGTGCACTGGGACGACCCAGAGGGATGGTATGGGGAGGGAGGAGAGAGGAGGGTTCAGGATGGGGAACACGTGTATACCTGTGGTGGATTCATGTTGATATATGGCAAAACCAATACAATATTGTAAAGTTAAAAAATAAAATAAATTAAATAAAAAATAATTATGATTATATAAATATATTTCCATATGGAAATATGGATATTTATCATTGCCTCATAGCATACATAAAGTTAACTCACATAGATTATGGAATTTTAAAAAGCTAAAGCATAAAACTTCTGGAAGAAAATAAGAGAAAATCTTTTTCATCTTAGAATAAGCAAATATTTCTCATATAGAGGATAAAAAAATGTATTAACAGTAAAAGAAAGAGATGTAGTTTACATCAAAATTATTTTTGTTTTTCACAGTCAGTAGAATTTGGAATTTTAGAAATTGAGGCATATTTTATTTACAGTGTAAGTTCCAGGTGTACAACATTAGTTCAGTTCAGTCACTCGGTCTTGTCCAACTCTTTACGACCCCATGTGCTGCACCACGCCAGGCCTCCTTGTCCATCACCAACTCCTGGAGTCCACCCAAACCCATGTCCATCGAGTCGGTGATGCCATTCAACCATCTCTTCCTCTGTTGTCCCCTGCTCCTCCTGCCCTCAATCTTTCCCAGCATCAGGGTCTTTTCCAATGAGTCAGCTCTCCGCATGAGGTGGCCAAACATTGGAGTTTCAGCTTCAACATCAGTACCTCCAATGAACACCCAGGACTGATCTCCTTTAGGATGGACTGGTTGGATCTCCTTGCACTCCAAGGGACTCTCAAGAGTATTCTCCAACACCACACTTCAAAAGCATCAATTCTTCAGTGCTCAGCTTTCTTTATAGTCCAACTCTCACATCTGTACATGACTATGGGAAAAACCATAGCCTTGACTAGACGAACCTTTGTTGGCAAAGTAATGTCTCTGAATTTTAATATGCTGTTCAAGTTGGTCATAGCTTTTCTTCCAAGTAGTAAGCGTCTTTTAATTTCATGCCTGCAATCACCATCTGCAGTGTTTTTGGAGCCCAGAAAAATAAAGTCAGCCATGTTTCCACTGTTTCCCCATCGATTTGCCATGAAGTGATGGGACCGGATGCCATGATATTAGTTTTCTGAATGTTGAGCTTTAAGTCAACTTTTTCACTCTCCTCTTTCACTTTCATCAAGAGGCTCTTTAGTTCTTCGCTTTCTGCCATAAGGGTGGTGTCATCTGCATATCATGAGGTTATTGATATTTCTCCTGGCAATCTTGATTCCATTTTGTGCTTTCTCCAGCCCAGTGTTTCTCATGATGTACTCTGCATATAAGTTAAATAAGTAGGGTGACAATATATAGCCTTGACGTACTCCTTTTCCTATTTGGAAACAGTCTATTGTTCCATGTCCAGTTCTTACTGTTGCTTCCAGACCTGTATACAGGTTTCGGTTAATCACAATTTTTAAATGTTATATTCCATTTATAGCTATCATAAAGTATTGTCTGTATTCCCTATGCTGTGTATTATATCTTTGTACCTTATTTATTTTATGCTTAATCATTTGTCTCTATTAATCTACAATCCTTTTATTGTTCCTTTCTCCTTTCTATCCCATCGGTAACCATTAGTTCTCTATATCTGTGGGTCTGTTTCTTTTTTGTTATATTCACTACTTTGTTTTATTTTTTAGTTTCCACATATAAGTGATATCATACAGTATTTGTCTTTGACTTATTTTGTGTGGCATAATATCCTTCATGTTCATCCATATTGTTGCAAATGGCAAAATTCCATTTTTAAGGCTAATATTCCATTGTTTCTATTTATATACATATATATGCCACATCTTCTTTATCCATTTGTCCGTTTATGGACTTTTAGATAGCATCCGTATCTTGGCTATTACAAATAATGTTGCTTTGAACATTGAGGTGCATGTATCTTTTTTAATTAATATCTTCATTTTCTTTAGAGATATACCCAGGAATAAGCATGTTGGATCATGTGGTAGTTCTGTTTACATACTGTGGCTATATCAGTCAACATTCTCATTAACAGCATACAAGGGTTCCCTTTTCTCCATATCCTCACCAGCACTTGTTATTTGTGGTCTTTTCGATGAAAGCCATTCTGACAGAGTGAGGTCATATCTCACTGTTGTTTTGTATGCATTTCTCTGATGATTAGCAGTTTTGAGCATTTTTTCATGTGATTGTTTACCATCTGTTTGTTTTCTTTGGAAATATGTCTGTTTAGATCTTCTGCCCATTTTGTTTAATGGAGTCATTTTACATTTTTTCTTTTTTGACATTGAGTTTTATGAGCTATGTATGTATTTTGGATATTAGCCCCTTGTTACTCACATTGTTTGCAAATATTTTCTCCCATTCAGTAGTTTGTCATTTCATTTTGTTGATGGTTTCTTTTGCTGTGCAAAAGCATCTCTAAGTTTTATTAGGTCTTATTTGTTTATCTTTACTTTTGTTTCCTTTGCCTAAAGAATAAGATCTAAAAACTATCGTTGTGATTTATGTCGAAGAGTGTTTTGCCTGTGTTTTCTTCTAGAAGTTTTGTAGTTCCTGGCCTTACATTTTGAGTTTGTTTTTACATATGGTGGGAGAAAATGTTCTGATTTATTCTTTTACATGTTGTTGTCCAATTTACCCAAGCACTGCATATGGAAGAGACTGTCTTTTCTCCATTGTATATTCTTGCCTCCTTCATCATAGATTATTTTACTGTAAGTGTGTATGAGTTTATTTCTGGGCTGTCTATTCTGTTTCATTAATCTATCTGTCAGTTTTTGTGCCAGTACCATACTATTTTTATTATCGTAGCTTTGTAACATAGTCTGAAGTATATATTGTTGTGTTCTTGTTAATCACTCAGTCATGTCCAACTCTTTGTGACCCCTTGTACTGTAGCCTGCCAGGCTATATAAAAATGGCTAACGAGTTTTATATTATGTACCTTTGCCCTCAGGGTCTGCCTAGGTCGATACATGAGAAAACTCATAAGAGGCAATAAGAGTTTCTCTCTGGGTTTCTGAATGATAATATGTAAAACTTAGGATTGATAGGCAGCTGTATCCCACCTTCAAATAGGGAGGCATAGGAAGCTAGTTTATAGTGAGAGAGGAGAATAAAACAGACACACAGAACAAAGGACTTGAGAAACAGAGAGAGGGAAGTTTCTGATATTCCTTGAAAGCCATTAGGACCATTACATACTATTCTGTGTGTATGTTGTGTGGCTTGTGTGTGTGTGTTTGTGTGTACAAATTTTCCTGTTTCTCTTAAGTTTCTGACAACTGCAACCAGAAAAGTTTAACTAATGCATATAAAGAAACATTTTCAATTGGAGATTTTAAAAAGTGGTTTGAAATGATGAAACTATTGCTATATTGCTGGCTTGTGTTGGGCTGTGTTCCAAAAGTGACTACGATTTTGAATGAAAGATCCATGGTTTTATATACATAAAAGTGATTTTAGAAAACATACACTTTTAATTTTATCAAACAATTGAGGATATAGTATATACTGGGGTATGCATTAGAGTATGGGTTAGGTTACTGCCACAGAAGCACAACTTAAAATGGATTATGTAAGATGTAAATTTATTTCCTTTGACTTACCCATTTGAAAGCAGACAACTGGCAGGGCTGAAAGAGTGTCTCTGCTGTCCCCTGTGTATGACTTACATTTCTGTGTTTAAAGTGGCTGTTTCTGATCCTGCTATCACATCTTCATCCTAGTCAATGTGAAGAACAAGAATTCCAGTGCACATTACTTCACTTTGAGGGTATGACCTAGAGGTTACACGTAATACTTCTGTTCTGATTGTATTGGCCAGAGCTTGATTGCAGGGGCACACCTGTTTGCAAAGGAATGCATAAAATGTAGCCTTTATTTCAGGTATGATGTGTCCAGCTATAATCCAAGATTCCAGTTTTAAAGGAAGAAGATGACAGTGGATACTAGGGGACGTCTACTTGTATGTCCCACAAATAGGAAGACTGGAGTAACATATCTGTAGGAGAGGGGAATTTAGACTAGGGACTTTTATTAATTCTACACACCATTTTGAAGACAACAGGGCTTTTGTGTTTTGTCTAACAGTGGTGTGACCTCTGGATCTGTGTGCCACAGGCTAGAGTGAAGCTGGTAACCACATGGGAGGTTATCTTGGTTGTTCAAGCACGACTAGGCTGATGGCCATGGAAGTGGTGAAACAGGGCTGAAGCTAAGGAATAATTCAAATGGGCTATAATAAGACTTGGAAACAGGTCAAAATGCAGAGGAGAGGACAGTTTCAGGGATGACTTTAAGGTTCTAGTTTGTGAAAATGGAAGAGAGATGGTTACACTGACACACACAGGGACGTTGGGAGAAAAAATGAATTCTTGGGAAAGACACTGACTTTGACAGCCTTTTTTTTCTGGTTGGTCTTTATCATGGTTTAGGTGTAGGACAAAAAACAGGTTGGTACTTGGTTCATCCTTGAATCAGTGTCCTGATTTTGAATTCTCCCAGTTTCTCTTTGATTTTTTTCCTACCTGAACACACTTATAACCACAGTGGAAGCCAGAAATCTGAGAGAGTTTTGAAATGAGAGGTGGAATGAGATTCACATAGTATGTTCATGACTGGGGACACACTCTTCACTCCTCATTTTGTTATTTTCAGAAAATATACAGAATGAATTAGCCTGACTACTGACAGAAAATGTACACTGGCTGTGTTGCTACCCAGTTTTTGCTCAAGTTTCTCATGAAGCTCTGAAACCAGAGGTTTGTAATGATAGGTGTTCCTCTTAGAAATTTCTTTCTTTTTTATTGGAAATTTTTTTCTTCCTTGGACTTACCTTTCATATCAGTTAAAGCAGGCTATACATCAATATAATTTTTCCCCCAGTAATATCCAAGTAGCAACAATCCTCAGAATAAGTTGTTGTTTTCAAAAATCATTTGGATAATTCTTCTAAACACTTTGTGTTTCTAACTGTTGAAAGAAGTGTGAAAAATTGCATTCAGTTTAACAAGCAGATATTTTCAAAACCTGAATGAGAAACTGGATGAACTCAGTTTTCTTAGTAAAGAAACAATGAGTCGTTTGCTTAAATACAGTCTGGACTTATGTTTTTCACCTTTAAATTGATTTGCAAGTGATGTGAAGACTAAGAACTCAATTTTCGGAGGAATGGCTGCCCAGGGAACTCCTGTGTGAGTATTTTTGGCAGAAAAGGAGTAAATGAAATTGTTTAGGGAGATTTCCTTCCTTTTCTCTGCTATTCACGAATTATTAGGACATTTTGTTGTTTGTGGAAGCTCACCACTTGGGGTTTGCTTAACATTCCTTTGTCCAGTTTCTAAACAATCCATTTAAAAATAAAGTGAATAGACACCGATGTATAGATCAGTCTTATGGACTCTGTGGGAGAGGGAGAGGGTGGGGAGATTTGGGAGAATAGCATTGAAACATGTATAATATCATGTATGAAACGAGTCGCCAGTCCAGGTTCGATGCACGGTACTGGATGCTTGGGGCTGGTGCACTGGGACGACCCAGAGGGAGGGTAGAGGAGGGAGGAGGGAGGAGGGTTCAGGATGGGGAACGCGGGTATACCTGTGGCGGATTCATTTAGATATTTGGCAAAACTAATACAATATTGTAAAGTTTAAAAATAAAATAAAATTAAAGAAAAATAAATAAAAATAAAGTGACTAAATCCTTGCCACATTGGAGAGGAAAATGCTTTGTTTTCTATTATGAAATATTTTCATTTGTTGCAAAGGACTTCCTTTTCCACCTCCTTTTTTATTCTACATTTCTTTGAATGGTAGATAGAGGAAGATTCTTAACAAAGAACTTCGGTAGTGAGTTGATCCTATTTGAGTCAAGAGGTAGACTTTTCGTATGAAAATCCTGTCCAAGAAGATTACACCTTACAAGTAGAGACCAGTGGTTCTTCTGACTGGAAAAAAAAAAAAAATTAGGTATAATGTAGGCAGAGATGAAAAGGCTGCTATATAAAGGCATAATTGTCTTTCCAAATTCAGTGGCTATTTCCTGCTCAATTTCTTTTTCCTTTTCAAAGTAGTCATAGATATCAGACAACATTTTGGGCTAATAGCCTAGAAAAATTTATTATATCATTATAAAATCATTTTCCTAGGGAAAATGCAGAGCCTGAAAATCATAGTTTTCTGGCTTGCCCCTTGAATTTGTATGGTTTTTGTTCATAGTGGACATTTCTCAGATTTGGAGCAGTAAGAAAAGGCTTTGAACTTGCTTTTCTTTTCCTCGGTGGAGATCTGAGCCATTGATTTTGGGTCAATTGGTTTCCATCTCCAATAAAAGGAGAAGCAATAAGAATTGGACAGATTCCCTTTCAACAGTGGTAGTTTGGCTGTAAGGAAATTTCAGGTGGTAGCTTAAAAAATTTTAATGGTAACATGGGTGTACTAAAATATAGTAGAAGTATATCTGGATATAGAATTCAGTTCTTAAAAGAATGTATTTTTTGGCTCCCATTTTATATATCAGGAAATGAATATAGCATATAATTTTACAAGCATTATACATTTCAGAAGAGCAATATTTAACTTAAAACATGAGGTTTCTTTGGAGTGAATGTATGTAGGTATATGTGTGCCTATGAACACACAGTAATGTAAAAAAAAAATCTCTGATCTGAGTGGATGTTGATTATTCCATTTCTGAGCATTTTATAGGGTTAGGAGAGTGGTCTGATTGGTAACATCAAATAAGGAGGAAAAGTAGCCCACCAGTGGTCATCCAGAGGTCACCAGCTCATCTGTGACATCAAGTTAGGTGTGCTGAGAGCTGACAATGCGCAGCCCAGCTTATTCCGTCAGCTGCATGTGGATGTGGGTTTTTTCATCCCCGGCCAGTTCCAATAAAGTTTTGTAGTGGGCAGTGCCAGTGTTTGCACACATGTACTAACACACTGTTTGGGGGCCTGGGAGAGCAGTGTCTGTGGAGAGCTCACCTGGGCTAGTGTGAGGCATGTATTCTTTTATAGATGTAAAGAAATGCACCTGGGCATATGTTTTTAAATGTATGTAACTATTCAGAAGTGACTTGCTCTAAAGTATTATTATATGGAGACGTGCACTTTCCAAAAGATCCATGTTTGTACACAGGACTCCTTTGTGTGGAATCAGTAATGTGCTACATCTGGCTCCTACTTACCATGAAAGCTCTTTTGTAGATTTTCAGAAAATTTCCAAGCTGTTATTAAACACAGACATTAGTAAAAATTAAATTGTATAAACTTAGAATGTTAAAAACAAAAGTAATAAGTGCTCCATGCTCTTTCCTTGCTAATTAATTTATTACAATTTTACTGTTACCTGTGCTCTCGAGGATTTGAAATAGCTCAACTGGAATTCCATCACCTCCACTAGCTTTGTTCGTCATGATGCTTCCTAAGGCCCACTTGACTTCACATTCCAGGATGTCTGGCTCTAGGTGAGTGATCACACCATCATGATTATCTGGGTCATGAAGATCTTTTTTGTACAGTTCTTCTGTATATTCTTGCCACCTGTTCCTAATATCTTCTGCTTCTGTTAGGTCCATCCCATTTCTGTCCTTTATTGAGCCCATCTTTGCATGAAATGTTCACTTGATCTCTAATTTTCTTGAAGAGATCTCTAGTCTTTCCTATTCTATTGTTTGCCTCTATTTCTTTGCACTGATCCCTGAGGAAGGCTTTCTTATCTCTCCTTGCTCTTCTTTGGAACTCTGCATTCAAAAGGGTATATCTTTCCTTTTCTCCTTTGCTTTTTGCTTCTCTTCTTTTCACAGCTATTTGCAAGGCCTCTTCAGACAGCTGCTTTGCTTTTTTGCATTTCTTTTTCTTGGGGATAGTCTTGATCCCTGTCTACTGTACACGAACCTCCATCCATAGTTCTTCAGGCACTCTGTCTATCAGATCTAGTCCCATATTAAAAATCAGAGACATTATTTTGCCAACAAAGGTCTGTCTAGTCAAGGCTATGGTTTTTCCCATAGTCATGTATGGATGTGAGAGTTGGATTATAAAGAAAGCTGAGCACCGAAGAATTGATGCTTTTGAACTGTGGTGTTGAAGAAGACTCTTGAGAGTCCCTTGGACTGCAAGGAGATCCAACCAGTCCATCCTAAAGGAAATCAGTCCTGGGTGTTCATTGGAAGGACTGATGTTGAAGCTGAAAGTCCAATATTTTGGCCACCTGATGCAAAGAGCTGACTCATTTGATAAGACCCTGATGCTGGGAAAGATTGAAGGCAGGAGAAGGGGACGACAGAGGATGAGATGGTTGGATGGCATCACCAACTCAATGGACATGAGTTTGAGTAAACTCTGGGAGTTGGTGATGGACAGGGAAGCCTGGTGTGCTGCAGTCCATAGGGTCGCAAAGCATCGGACATGACTGAGTGACTAAACTGAACTGAACTGTGCTCTTGAGGGGGCTTCCCTGGTAGATCAGCTGGTAAAAAAATCCACCTACAATGTGGGAGACCTGGGTTTGATCCCTGGGTTAGGCAGATCCCCTGAAGGAGGGCATGGCAACTCACTCTTGTATTCTTGCCTGGAGAATCCCTATGAACAGAGGAGCTTGATGGGCTATAGTCTGTGGAGTCACAAAGGGTTGGACATGACTGAGCAACTAAGCACAGCACAGCACATGCTCTTGAGGATGCTTGGTACTGTCCTGCCTGTGGTGGAAACATTGGTAGTATTCTGTGATGCATCTCTCTGTAGCTCTGCATTCCCTGGTATCCATTAATAATGTGAAATCAGGTGAACCAGGAAGCCAGGACATTCTCCCCCCAACTTTTTTGTGAGGCTTTTGATGTACAAAAAAAGATGAAAAGGCCAGAATAGGTTAAAAAATCATGGTACATTTTAAATATTCACGTGGAACAAATCTACATTTTAATACATAAAACAATGTATTATGATTTTGTCTATAAGATAATTTTAAATTTTAGTAAAAAAATGTTAATTCATAGTACATTAAAAGATGTGTCCTCCTGGACTTTAACCAGAGAAAAAGGTTAAGTTTTTCTCTTTCAGTGATCTTGGCTTCTTTTCTGTCTGTGATAGTATGCCCTCATTTGGAGTTAAAAGTCTTAAATTCAAGTCTTTTGTGAATGCCAGCCTGGTTCACTTGGTACCTGCTTACTAGCTTGGGAGGCCTGGCCTTGTAAGATACGACTCTTCATCTCTAAAATGACCATAATAGTAATAATATTCATTGTATAAAATTGTAATGAATATTCAATAAGATCATGTATAGAAATCACAGTGACTATTCATATGCTAAGTCACTTCAGTCGTGTCCGACTCTGTGCGACCACATAGACGGCAGCCCACCAGGCTCCTCCCATCCCTGGGATTCTCCAGGCAAGAACACTGGAGTGGGCTGCCATTTCCTTCTCTAATGCATGAAAGTGAGAAGTGAAAGTGAAGTCGCTCAGTCGTGTCCGACTCTTAGCGACCCCATGGACTGCAGCCCACCAGGCTCCTCCGTCCATGGGATTTATATATATATATATACTGCTGCTGCTAAGTCGCTTCAGTCGTGTCTGACTCTGTGCGACCCCATGGACTGCAGCCTACCAGGCTTCTCCGTCCATGGGATTCTCCAGGCAAGAACACTGGAGTGGGTCACCATTTCCTTCTCCACATGACTATTCAAGTCATCTACAAATTGTAGTTTTTAGAAATCATCATTGTCATTATTTTCATAGCTTTATTGAGTACTTACCATGTGTCAGAACTTGTTTTAAGAGCTTTGCATGTATTATTTCATTTAAACCTCAAACAACCCCTAAAACTGGAAGAATACTAGCTTCCACTTAACAGATAATGAAACAGAATGAAGGCGCATATGTGAGGAGTGAGAATCTGAACTCCAGTTTGACTCCCAAAGTCCAAGCTCAAATATAGCAACACTTTCTATTTATTCCTTCATTATCCCTCACAAGGCATATAGTAGGTGTTTAATAAGAAATGTTTTGATGATGGTGCTTTTCTCTAAGGTGGTCAGCCTCATTTCTTAGCTCCAGATCACCAAGGGCTCAAAGAGAATAATACCTGCTTAGAGGCTAAAGAACTCTTAGTCTGCCCTGCAATAAGTTTACTAAAAAAAATACACACACACCCATATATGTATATGTACTTTTTAAGGGCATTTTTTCCTGATCTGTATATGTTATGCTATTAAGAGAAGTTTGGTTTTAGTGCGTTGTGTATCTGTGTATGAACTTCTCCCAATGAGACAGTATAATCTAGTACATGGAGACTGTACCCTTCTAATAGGATTTACGTTTACAAACTGAAAATTCTTCCAGAAGAAGATTAAATTGTTTAGCTCAATATTTAATCTGTTACTTCCTTTCTAAAGACACCCCATGGACTTTATCATGCATTTGGATGATACGAGGGGTATTGATCAGTCATAAAGCAAACAAAACAAAACCAAACCAGGAGAATGGCCAGCCCAGCCTCTTCCATTTCCACCTTATAATTAAATTTTGATTTGAGCTGCTTTTGATTAATCTTATTTGTGAGTGTGTGAATTTGAGAGGACTGCTAAGTTTCTAAAGTTGCTGGGCATGGGTCTCTGGTGGATGGCTCAGCTAAAGAACAGTATGACTGTGTTTTTATAGTTTTCAGATATTTAATAGCTTCTTCCTGTCATTTTCTGAATGACTGAGTATGGTTCAGCCCTCTGGGGGCAGTGCCGCACCCGAGAGCTGGGAAGATGACGGAGGTCTGTGTACTTGACTGATTGCCTGAGTCTTAATTGTTCTCTTAATTAGCTGCAGTAGCAACTGCATCTGGGGAGAGATCATGGTATTGGCAAACAGCTCCACCTTGGAGCTCACGGTAATGCCTTTTGGAGTCCTGACAGTGAGGAGCTCGCAGGCTGGGCTGGTCTCTCCTAGAAGTCAGGCACCCACCAAATTGGCAGTCCCCGAGGCTGATGTGCCCCTTGTGTGATCTGTCACTTGGGCCCCTGGGTAGCAGGCCTCCAACTGTTTGTTCTTAAACAAATTAAGTTTTAACATGCAAAAAACTGGCTTTATTGGGCTGAATGGACTAACAGGTAAACAAAAGGATGAGAAGCCCTGGAGAAGGAGAAGGCACCTGGCTAGGAAGGCTGTCTTGGGAGCCAGAGGCCCAGCCAAGGACTGCTGTCAGGAGGCGGCTCCTCCTACCAATTTATGTTTTCTCAGGAAGGAGTCATGGAGAGGTTCAGCTCAGCTTGTCTCCAGGTGTGGCTGGGACCCCGAAACCTAGCCTCTCCTTATTCTTATTACCTGACTGGGATTTCTCTTTTGTATTTCTTCACTGAGGTGTTGCCCTGAGACACGAGACTTAACCCCTAACTCTCCTTTTCCCCCTAAATAAGAGAGATTCCAGGGGTTCTAATAATCTAATTCGAGGGGTTTGGGACCTGAAGAGTGAAAAGTCCAGGAGGTGACTCATCTTGTTCTTTTTATGAGTGACAGCACCTTGTCATGGTGACCCAACTGCTATATTTTAGAGCTGGTAGAACCAGTTCAGACTCACATTCATGTACAGAATGGAAAGGAAAAACAGGTGCTTAGGTGGCAAATTGCAAGGTCAGCACCTGAAACATTTCAAAGTTTTACATAAAATGGTTAAAAAAAAAAAATGTCCTGGAGATGTAATGTGATCTTAAAAATGAGATGAACCAGTTTTCTGTCGGAGAAGGCAATGGCACCCCACTTCAGTACTCTTGCCTGGAAAATCCCATGGATGGAGGAGCCTGGTGGGTGGGCTGCAGTCCATGGAGTCCGACACGACTGAGTGACTTCACTTTCACTTTTCACTTTCATGCATTGGAAAAGGAAATGGCAACCCACTCCAGTGTTCTTGCCTGGAGAGTCCCAGGGACGGGGGAGCCTGGCGGGCTGCTGTCTATGGGGTCACACAGAGTGGGACATGACTGAAGCGACTTAGCAGCAGCAGCAGCAGTTTTCTGTATTCCGCAAGTGACTAACTGAAAATCCACCGATGTAGGACTCAAGGACACAGGATGCATCTGTGAGCTCTCAGGCAAAACATTTTCCTTTTCTACATAAAATTCCTCTTTGACATGAACAGATAGATGCTATCTACTCCAAATACTTACCATGAAGCTTAAATAAGATGGTAGCAAAGCTTTCAAAGTAAAAGGCATTATTTAAAATAGGCTTTAGATAATTTTGTTAATCTACATTTTGTGGTCAAATTGCAGAACTCTATGGCCACAGTTATGTTTTTAAACAAGAACTGGTCTCAGATGTTATGGCATTTCATGAGCAAGTGTCGTAATTGGCTATCTCTTGCCTTGTTTTTATTGTTTTAGTTGCTAAGTCGTGTCCAACTCTTTTTTTTTTTATATCTGCATTTTATTTATTTACATTTTACTTGTTTACATTGTTTCCAGTGTTCCAGTATTTCAAGGAATATTTGCATTAGTATTAGAATTGGTGTTTAGTATTCCCACTAGAATTATCTTGCAGTGACCAAAGTCAGTGTTGTTTTAGTCACTAAGTCGTGTCCAACTCTTTTGTGACCACATGGACTGTAGCCTGCCAGCTTCCTCTGTCCATGGGATTTCCCAGGCTCTGTGACAACCTAGACGGATGAGTTGGGGAGGGAGGTGGGAAGGGAGTTCAAGAGGGAGGGGACACGTATACCTATGGCTGATTCATGTTGATGTATAGCAAAAAACCCCACAATATTGTAAAGTAATTGCCCTCCAATTAAAGAAATATATAATAAAAAATATTAAAAGAAAAAAAAAAAGGAATACTGGAGTGAGTTGCATTTCCTTCTAGAAGGGATCTTCCCCACTCAAGGACTGATCTGCATCTCCTACATTGGCTGGCAGATTCTTTACCACTGAGCCACTAGGGAAGCCCCCATCTCTTACCTTGCTCTTAATTTAACATGTCTTTTTTTCCCCCCAACTGAGCAAACATCAATTAAAAAACAAAACATAACAAAAAAAACCTCTAAGTTCACCCCCTGCCTGCTTTTGTCAATAAAGTTTTATTGAGATACATGCTCATTTGTTTACATGTTATCCATGACTTTTTTGTCCTACAACAGCAGAGTTCAGCAGTTGCAACACAAATTGTGAAAGAAACCGTATGACCTGCAAAACCTAAATGACCTGTCCAAATGCGTTTAAACTCCGCAGTAAGCTCTGTTATTCCCTCTAGCAGAGTGCTGTGCTTTAACCCTTTAAGGCCTACGTGTTGCACCAAGGAGAGTCTGCCAGTGTGTACGTAGGTATCAGGCTTTTGGTTTTCACCGCAGACAAGAACACAGCCTCCCTGGAGGGCTGGTGTGTGCAGGGCATGCTCACCCTCAGAGATAGGACTTGCAGGCCTGTCCTTAGCCAGTCTTCTCTCCAATATCCAGTTCCTGTAAAGCGGGATCTAACTGGACTCTTGTGTTTGATTCTTCTCTAAGCTGATGCCAGCACTGTTCTCAGTCACTCAGTTGTGTCCGACTCCTTGAGACCCCATGGATTGTAGGCCGCCAGGCTCCTCTGTCCACGGAATGGTGCAGGCAAGAATACTGGAGTGGGTTGCCATTTCCTTCTCCAAGGGATCTTCCCAACTTAGGGATCAAACCCAGGTCTCCTGCATTGCAGGCTGATTTTTTTACCACTGAACCACCAAGGAAGACTGATGTCAGCACTGCTCGCTTGGAAAAACATACGCTCATGCTAGGGGAAGAGATTCTGAAAGCCTTCAGTCGTGGGCAGAGCTGCAAGGTGGCTTCTGAGAGGGCACTGTCAGAATCCCCTGGCTCTCAGGTGTTTCCTTACCCTTGAGTGGGATTCTTTTTGGCATCTTTGAGAAGAAAGGGAGAAACTATCTCAGTACAACTGAAAAATCCAAAAATTATGTATTCATGAACACAGATAAGAGCACTGTGAGTAAAGTTCTCACTAGTTTTCCCTAGTCTGTCATTTCTTACCATCCCACACCCTAGATCTTCATGTCTTTAGTGTCGGAGAAAAATACTCATTCTCACTTTACTTTTACTTCAGTGCGGGTAATAACTGATGCATTGCTCTCTTTTTCTCTCTCTCCACTCCCCCAAATAGACCTTTGTGTTCTTCTTTTGATAAAAGAAATGAAAAAGGCAAGAGTACATCACAGGTTTGGATGTTAAGTCCCTACCTTTTTTTTAAATTTAATTTTATTTTTTAACTTTACAATATTGTATTGGTTTTGCCATATATCAACATGAATCCGCCCCAGGTATCCACGTGTTCCCCATCCTGAATCCTCCTCCCTCCTCCCTCCTCCCTTCCTGTACCATCCCTCTGGGTCGTCCCTTATTTTGCTCTTTCCTATCTCTTCTCTTACAGATGGGAAGGCAGAAATCCAATAAAAGTAGAAAAAAAAAAGTAGAAAAGGAGTAAGGACAACTGTGGTAATACAAAGATGAACCAAAGCCAGGTAGTGTTGGGACTTAATCTATTTAGTTTCAGTATATTAGTGGTTTTGGTTTTTGCTTTAGAGGGGCAAAAGAGAAACCCTAAGCTCCCATCTGGAAAATGAAACTTCTGCCTGTCAAGATAAAACTCGAAGGGGAATTCAGCAAGCCTCCACACTCTGGAAGATGCTTAGCCAAGTAAGCTTTGCTAGTTCCTGGCCTCCACAAAGAAAAGAATCAAATGATGTAAAAGTTGGCCTGTGGCTTGGAATATAAACTTGGGGGGAACTAGTTTGCTGAATTCAGGACCCTGGATTCAAGTTCAGTGCTCTGTTCTTGATGCCCAGTTCAGTTCAATTCATTTGCTCAGTTGTGTCCTACTCTTTGCGACCCCATGGACTGCAGCACCCCAGGCCTTCTTGTCCATCACCAACTCCCAGAGCCTGCTCAAACTCATGTCCATCAAGTTGGTGATGCCATCCAACCATCTCATCCTCTGTTCTAATGAGTCAGTTCTTTGCATTACGTGGCCAAAGTATTGGAGCTTCAGTTTCAGCATCAGTCCTTCCAATGAATATTCAGGACTGATTTCCTTTAGGATTGACTGGTTTGATCTCCTCACAATCCAAGGGACTCTCAAGAGTGTTCTCCAACACCACAGGTCAAAGGCATCAGTTCTTTGGCACTCAGCTTTCTTGATGGTTCAACTCTCACATCCATAAGTGACTGGAAAAACCATAGCTTTGACTAGATGGATCTTTGTCAGCAAAGTAATGTCTCTGCTTTTTAATATGCTGTCTAGGTTGGTCATAGGTTTTCTTTCAAGGAGTAAACATCTTTTAATTTCATGACTGTAGTCACCATCTGCAGTGATTTCGGAGCCCAAGAAAATAAAGTCTGTCACTGATTCCATTGTTTCTCCATCTGTTTGCCATGAAGTGATGGGACAAGACGCCATGATCTTATTTTTTTGAATGTTGAGTTTTAAGTCAGCTTTTTCACTCTCCTCTTTCACTTTCATCAAGAGGCTTTTTAGTTCCTCTTCACTTTCTGCCATAAGGGTGGTATCATCTGCATATCTGAAGTTATTGATATTTCTCCTGGCAATCTTGATTCCAGTTTGTGCTTCATCCAGCCCAACATTTCTTGATGCCCACTAATGTATTAATATACTGATCCTAGAAAGTAAACCTTGGGAAATGAGCTAGACATTGAATTTACAATATACATTATGTAGAGGAATGATGTGACCGAGACATTTCCAGTAACTCCGGCCTGTGACAGGAGCAGGAAGATAGGGGAAACCTGTGAAATGTTCAAGGCGAAGGTGCTTTGTAGTTTACCTGGCAAGTGGATTGAGGTCTTTGCCTAAAAGAAAGTTCTTTTTCATTGCAACGTGGAAATCACTCTGTCTTGATACAGCATTTCTATTGTGTATCATGTCTACTTCCATACTCTCCGAATATGTATACCTTTTTATGTGGTGGAAACTGCAGGCATGATCACCCACACTTTACAAACAAGAGAAGAGCAACCCTGAGAGGGCAAGAGAACAGGTAGGGAGAGCAGGTATGGGACTTGAAGTTAGCTTTCTAATTTCAACCCTCCCTATCTTTCTGCTACATAAACTCTGATGAAGGGCGAATTGAAAGTAATTGCTGTTGACTCTGAGATCTTAATCTGCTAAGATAGGCTCCCACTTGAGTCCTAGTTGAAGTTCAGTCTATGAAATGTAAAGAAATAGTTTGTTAGCCTACAGCCTACAAGTTCGTGGAGCTCTGCAGGGGAACGGTGTGCGGAAGACCAGGGCACTTGGATTAAACCATTGCAGTTCCTTGGCTCAGCCAGAGAATGTCACCTTTACATCATGTACCTCTCTCCATATAACAACATTTCCTGGGTGGGGGCGGGGGGTGGAA
>NW_011495048.1:11657124-11723478 GCF_000754665.1 Bison bison bison
AAAAAAAAAACAAACTCCTTTCTACTCTTCTGCCAGTTTTTCCAGATTATTGTTATTGTTTGCCGTGTTTACTGCTTTTCTCCGTTTCTTATTTAGTATACCCATACAGTTTTATAAATTACACCTTTTTCTTTAAAAAATCTGAAACTTTTGGTTTTATTTCACCAGCTTAAAGATTCATTCTTTAAATTCTTTGTACTGTTTTAATCTTTAAAATCTTCACACACCTGACTTCATGTAATCCCATAATAACCCCCCTTTCCCCTCTCCCCCTATGTTGCCCCTCCCCTTCTATCTCCCCACTGGTCACCACTAATTTGTTCTCTGTATCTGTGAATCTGCTTCTTTTTTGTTTTATTCACTAGTTTATTGTATTTTTAAAATTCCACATATAAGCATACCATATGATATTTGTCTTTCTCTGACTTATTTCACACAGCATAATGCCTTCCAAGTCAATCAGTGTTAATGCAAATGACATTAGTTACTTCTTTTTATGGCTAAGTAGTATTCCATTGTGTGTATATATATACACCACATCTTCATCCATTCATCTCTTGTTGGACATTTGGGTTGTTTCCATACCTTCCTTAAGTTACCTAATACTGAAGATCTCATATTCATAGAAGGCTCTTCATAAAAGAAAGTAAAAACTTAGCTATATTAATGGTTTGGGTATAATAACTTTCTAAAAGACTGAACATTGAAGACCTGCTTTGTGGAGAAGAGATCGTGGAGTGAAGCGAGCTGTTACTGAAGAGTCATTGTGCATGGAAAAGACAGCAACAGGAGGATCCCTGATGGGGACGATGGGGATAAATACACAGGTTTAACCCCAAGAGATCAGTGGAATGGTCAACCGCCCAGCTATTTACACACAGATGTTTTTGATGTTCTTTGTGTATGAACAGTCCTGTAGTTATCATTTTCCTGAACACATGCTACTGCCTTTGGAAGGAGAAATCAACAAGCCATCAAGTCTTAGGGATTTGTGGACCTCAAGTGCTGTGGGGCTCTGGGACTTCTGGAAGCATCCTGGATATTTGACACCCTGGAAAAGATGGCTGTAACCTGCCCCTTGTCTTCTGTTTTTATTTTTATCTCTGCTATTGGTTGGGAGGAAAAGGAACCCAGTGGCAAATTTTGCATTTCTAGGAAGTGCAAACCATGGTGAGGGAGTCATTTCCCAGCAAATATTCACATTTACCCTTTCTTCATTCATTCTGTTCGGAATGCACTTCACCTAGTAGCTGCTCAGATGAAGAAATCCCCCAGGGTCCTTGGTACCCATGAGCTTTCGTTGCTCCTGGAACTCATGCTTTTTGGATGTGGTTTGTTCATTTTGTAATTGGACTGTTAATTCAGCAGTGGCTCTAGCCAATAGCTATTAATTATCACTTTGCTCTCCTCTTCCCTTAGCAATTATTAATTAAACTACTCAGAGAGTCATAATGAGAAATTCAAGGCTGTGATAATATTTAGGAAGCAATGCCCCTTGGTCTTGTAGGTCTGCGTTCTGTTCCAAAGGCGTTCTGTTCATTGTTTAATTCACAAACATTTACGGAGCCCCCTATAGATAGAAGGCCCCATGCCAAGAAGCTCATGCTCTAGGGAAGAATTGCAGATCATCATGTTTTTTTTGATCCAGCTCTTAATTCCTATTGCTTTTCCTTTTCCCTGTGCCATTCCATGGAGGATCAAGCCCGGCTTTCCTTCTACCTTCATTGCCTACTGTTCCCTCTCACAACCTTAAGAGCACTTGGGTTAATTGCTCCTCTTCAGAGTTCCTATGGTAACCTTGTATAAGCCTCTGTCATAGAACCAATATTTTATCATCATTAAGAAAAAAGAAAAAACACCTCAACTGCTTCACCCACCCTCAGCAAATTTTTCCAAGGTTGAAAATAACATCTCATCTGTGTATCACCAACACATAGCCCAAGGATGAGCTAATGCTTGGTGTTTGGTAAATATTGAGGATTTTCTGTTGTTTGTGAAGATCAACCACTATGTGCAGACTTAGTTCTAGGAAAAACATTAGAATGGGGATAGGGAGGAAAAACCCAGACCCAAGGAAAGGGCTGAGCAGGGCCCTGGGGCATAGCCTTCGATGGAAGCCAAGTTTTATTTAGCTAGTCCCTCATGTGAAGAGCCAGCCCACCTTATGGCCAGCCGAAAGCAGCACGAGCATTTCTGCTCAAACTGCCCACCGTCCCCAACATCAGCTCACGCTCAGCCCCTCTCACTGTTCCTTGCTTATGCCTTCTATGGGTCTCTAATCCCTGGGGTCTGAGCCCCAGCAGTAAATGCTCACCTCAGAGCTTTCTTCCTCTGTGAACTGCTTGGACGTGGTTTTCCTTAGCAGTTCGACCCCTAGCACTCTCCCTTGGATGTACTTTGGCACTTAACCTCTCTTCTGGGATCCTAGGACTTGGACCCAATACGGCTGGCTGCCCCTATGGTATGATTTCAGGGGCCTGAAGAAACCTTGAGGAGTCAGTCACTCCTCCACACTCTCCACAGTTCCTTCCTTAACATTCAGCCTTCACAGTGGTCTCCAGAAAGACTCACTGCATTGGTTTAAAATGCTAAGGCATGGAAGGGGTAATTTAAGTGTCTAGCATGTGTAATATGTACGAATAATTTGAGACAAACTTTTGGTTGGGAGGAAGAATAGACAGCTGGTGGGTGGAAGAGTGTAGTTTTGCTGACTGACTCTTTTGTGGTGTGGAGAAGAGCTAGAAAGATGAGGGTCACCCATGCTGTAAAAGCAGAAGACACTAGTGGACATGTGTTTTTTTTTTTTGCCACTCAGTATCTATTCACCTTCTTCTGGTAAAGAAATATGATTATCCTCTTGGGAACTTAGCCAACATATATCCTTTTTGTTTAATCCAGTTTCAGCTGTCATTTTCACTTTCAATCAAGGTGTCCTGATTAACCTAATAACTAGAGAAGAAATCCCTGAGTTAGTGGCAGAGTAGGCAACATCCACTCCCCACCATGGTCCTTCCTATAAGTGGGGCCATATTCAGGCTTTGCCACCAGGACAGTGTAGATGATATTAATGACGTTATACTGCATAATCTCAGGTAAGAGGCAGAGGTGTTCACTGGGGGAACACCTCTGCAGTGTGAGCATGTGGTGTGGGTAGGCTATTCCCACAGCAACAGGCATCTAGGAAGATCTCTTGTGTGATGGCAACTGACACACAATGATGATGGAAATATGTCCTTATCTGTGAGGAACTCAAATCTCACAAAGCCTTGCTTCTTAGGTGCTTTGAAATTAGTCCTCAGCACAGAGTGTATCCTTGGGAAACATTAAATAAGAGGAGGAAAGATTCCGGTATTGACAGCACCATTTGTAATTAGTTGGTGGTCCAGTGGCAAAGAATCTGCCTGCCAATGCACGAGACGAGGGTTCTATCCCTGGGTTGGGAAGATCCCCTGGAGTAGGAACCGACGGCAAGCAATTCCAGTATTCTTGCCGGGAAAATCCATGGACAGAGGAGCCCGGAGGGCTACAGTCTGTGGGGTCGCAAACAGTCGAAAAAGACTAAGCAACTGAGCACACACACGTGCATTTGTATGTCAGGATGGGTTTTATGTTCTGGAGGATTTTCTTGGGGAAAGGAGATCATAACTTTTCTTTTCTAAATTCAAGTCAGAGGCTTCTCAGACCCTGTATGTAGGCTCGTCTCTCCTGATGTTTCCAGCCTCTCTCATGATAGCCTATCGCCAAAGGTCTAGGACTTAATATTGCTCAAGCCTTTTTACAATCACAGATTGGTAACTCCTGTGAGTGTGTCGTGTGTGTGTGTATGTGTTTGCACATGTGCATGTACATATGGTCCTGTGTGAACATGATGATGTACTGAGCTGCTGCTGCTAAGTCTCTTCAGTCGTGTCCGACTCTGTGCAACCCCATAGACGGCAGCCCACCAGGCTCCCCTGTCCCTGAGATTCTCCAGGCAAGAACACTGGAGTGGGGTGCCATTTCCTTCTCCAATGCACTGAGAGAGGTATGCAAACCTGGTCAGGCAGAAAAGAGAGTAGAATGCTGTGAAACTGTTAGCTCTTCTTTTCCTGACTCACCATCTGCAACGCCTGTTAACTAACTTTGTGCTAGTCTACTAGGGCCTTTCCATGTTCAAGATCCTCAAGGCCTTCTTATTCAATAAGTTCTGAAAGCGCCCAGGGGGCACAGCCAGGGATGGAAGTGCTTCTTTCCCAACCCTATTCCCATCCTGATCTGTCTGTCTTTGATGACAAGCATTTAGAGCTTTCATTGTGGGGTGCCCTTTCATTAAAAGAGTTAATGCAGTTTTCTCTACAGCAAATTTGGGGTGGGGTGAATCATCCTCCAGTACCTAGTTTAGTGCCTCAGGCTTAGGAGATTCTCACAAGTTTGTTGCTCATCACTGCTGCTTGTCTTCCCTGTGCAACAGCTTCGCAGCTTGGCCTCATGCTCAGTGAATTCTTAGTGTTTCTCCCAAATGCACTCAATTGTTCCACAATCCTGCAAAGGTCATATGGTCCGTGCACCAGGCATGTAATTTGCTGATCCCATGATTAGACATGCATACAACCTCAGTGCTATTAAAATGAACTCTGCAGTTGGCTTTTGGATAGCTTTCCCCTAAACAAACCTCCTAGGCACATGTGCATGGAATTAGTCCTCAGATCACTCTAGCCTGCAGCACACTGGCGTGGGATACTTTTGCTGTGTGGTACTTTCATGGTTGGGAGGAGCTCGGGTTTCTGGGATCAAGAATATCTTGGTCCTGAGTGCCTTCCTTGCACCCAAAGTCCCAAGGTGAGAGGTGCCTCATGCTTAGTCTCTTGTGGTTTGGTGTTGAATTTGGGGGAAGATTTCCTGGTTATTTCTTTCTTTGATACTGTTCTTTTGTTGTCTTGGCAACTAGAATAATAATCTTAAATGTCTGTGTTTGTATATTCTTTGGAGACTATTTTGTCACAGATATTTTCCAAGAATACCTGTCTCGTGATGTGTTGATTAGTCCTCTGTGTCTTCCTTTTGTGTGTGTTTGTGAGTGTGTGTAAGTGCACACTTGTTTTCTGCATTTGGGAGAAAGAAATGTTAGCATGATATAACCAGCTCTGGGTTGAGGATCAAGAGTCCTCTATTAGTACAGGGCAATTCACCTCTCTGGCCTTCAGTTTCCCAGATCAAATGGACTGGATGATTTCTATAAGCTGTGAACTGCCACGACCCTAAGCCAGAATTAGGTAAAAATGTGCAATAACTTGCCATGATTCTTATGAGAATCTTCTCCATTATGCATGGGAATTTTCTGATTCTTTACTCTTTCCTTGACCGGAATAGTGTTCATTTGCTGAAATACAGTTGCTTCATTTACCTCAATCATTCGTACTTTGGGGGAGGAGGTGAATGTTACCAAGTAAACACGAACCTGACAGAAAGCTGAGGTTGTCTTAAGCCTTTGTTTTACCACGGTTGGAACAAATATCATGGCCATTCCTTTCTCTGGTTTTTAAAAGAGCTCTTGTACTTGTTCCCTCTCTTCTGCAACTGGCTGCCGTTGGCCCCTTTTTGTCCCTTATCAACTTGAAAACATAGGGAAACTTTAGATGTCCTTGAGGAAGTGAGTCCTCATGGGACAGCAGGCCTCTGGGAGGGTGGAGATGTCAAACTGGCTTGAAGTCCCTGACATATGACACAGAGGTGCTTCCTTCAGTCTTGACTTTGGACTCATTTTATTCTGCTTTGGGCCCATGGATAGTGGCTGCGGGGGAATCTTTGGTGCCTGTGACATGATGACTCCTCTTTGGCCATAATGTGTTCGTCTGAGAACTGGAACTGGAATATCACCCAGGGTAGGTTTTCTGTGCATCACTGGACAGTAAAAGCAGCATACATAAGAGAGCTATCTTTATTGTAGCATTTAGATAGGAAACAGAACCATCAAAAGTGTATGATAGGAGCTTAAATGAAAAGTGTGTACTTATCATTTAAAATAAATGTTTTTTCAAATGAAAACACTGTACCATTTGTTTTAAAAAATGTCAGAATACTTTCTTACTGGGGAGTAAATGGTCGCTACTTTGAGTTTCCTATGTGGCCATGTGGCCATAGCCTTCCTGGTCATTACTCCTTATGATCCTGGCATAGTAGGTGGCCTCTAGCACCTCGATACAACTCTTAAGACTGCTGTTCATTCCTGCAGGTGGACTCATGTACTGTGCTGCTTGTTAAATATCTCAAGATAAATATAAATGACAGTAATAGTAATGGTTTACTGAGCTCACACTATGTGCCTGGGACTGACTTTAAACTTTGGAGGCAGTGGCTATGTCTCCATCTTTAGGATCTGGCACACGCAACACTTCATAGATGTTTTCTCAGTAGTAAATGATCTCCTCTGATCCCATCTGTAATATGTCAAGGCATGTGTTTTTAACCCCATATTATAATTGCTAGAAAGCAGTCTTGAAGAGTCCAAATAACATCCCCTGGGTCCACTGAAGGGGTGATGAAGTGAAGAGTTTAACCCAGGAAAGTCTAGCTCTCCTAGAGTGCTATGAGATGTTCTAAAACATTTCTGTCCCTGCCAACTTGAATGCTGCCTGTATTGGAGGTAATTTGGTTTGAAGTTCCCTGTGTGTGTGAAATGGTGCAAGAGGGAGGGGTTGTGGATCCAGGAAAAGGGCCCTAAGATCATCATGAGAGGTTAAAACACATGCCTCTCCCCCACATTGTAAGATATTTCCCTGCAAGAAGTGGAGAAAAAGAAAAAGGTCTGTATGAGAAGAGATTAGAAATTAGCCACCCTACCACATACCTGTTCTCCCATTACCCCATGTGGATATAAAAAAGGGAGCATCTATTTTCCAGATGTACTGTGTGCATGCTAAGTTGCTTTAGTCATGTCTGACTCTTTGTGACCCTATGGACTGTAGCCCACCAGGCTCCTCTTGTCCATGGGATTCTCCAGGCAAGAATATTGGTGTATGTTGCCTTGCCCTCCTCCAGGGGATCTTCTCTGACTCGGGTATCGAACCTGCATCTCTTAAATTTCCTGCATTGGCAGGTGGGTTCTTTACCACTAGAACCACCTGGGGAAGCCCACCAGATGTACTAATAGTTTCTAATTAAGGCAAGGACATATCAGTATGATTAAATGTTTGGACACCTTTTTTACTGAGTTAAATGAGGCCAGAGCAACTGGAGAAAGTGGCTCAGAACAGGAAGCCAGGGTTTCTAAGGACAAACATCTCTAGTTTCAGAGTTTGTGTATATGCCTCTTGATAGCTTGCCCTGGCTTACTGACATTGTCAGAGTTGCATAGAGATAGGGTGCAAAAATCTAGGGCTGTGTTTTAGTAATTACAGTTGATACAATTCATTAAAAGGTATTAAAGTAATGTCTGTCTCGTTTTGGAACTTCTGTGTAGATGGGCATAGTTTTCAAAAACACTATTAACCCATGATGATAGCTATCATTATTCAGCTCCTCCTCTGTCCTGGGCTTCACATGTTTTTATCTCATTTAGTGTTTTCAACACCTTTATGTGATAGTTATTTCAGTTGTGAGAGATTGGACCTCAATTCTTCACTGTCTCTGTGGTTTACAAAGACTTCATGGGAAGGAGTGGTGATAGAGTACATTTCTACCTACTTGACTTTAGATTATGCAACTGCTTTGGCCAATGAAATCTTAGCAGATCTGACTTGACCAGGGACTTCAGATGTGCTTGCAGTTTGCTGCCCCTTATGCTCCTGTGACTTGCCGTGAGAGGAACATTCCATGGGTTGTCACTGGTTCGAGGAGAAAATGTAAACATGTGAACCTGACCTAAAACCTAGAGCTGAACCCTGCTAACTCAGGCCAATCCCAGTAGACCTACAACTACTGGCAGACTTGTGAGCAAGGGAGTCAGTGTTTTTTACAGACAGTGAGATTTTTGAGATATCTGTTATGCAGCAAAAGCAGCTAATATACAATCTTAGTTTCTAAGAGTAGATGCTGAGGTTCAAAGAAGTTAAGAAGCTTGGTCAGAATCACCAAAGGAGCACAGTACAGAGAGGCTGGATTCAAATCATGGTCCACCTCATCTCAAAGTTATACTATTGTTTGGAAGAAGTGTCCATATTGGAGCAATCTTAAGGTTAAATAACATAATGGATGTATTAAAAGTGCCTCCCAAGCCTTATACCTAGTAGTGAGTTAGAGGTTGGTTGTCAGAGAGAAGCTGATATGACCTCTGTCACCTCTCTTCTTTGAGAATGTGGTTCTTTAACATAGGAGTGAGATTGCCGCTGGAGACATTTCAAGTTGCTGTGGCAACTGGCAGCCCTAAACATCACCTCGTGTCATTGCCTCTCAGTCCCATTAACTGTGGTGCCCCTTCTGGGTCATAACAGGCTGAGCCTTCAACAGATCTCTTTCCTGAATGTTTAATATACTTGAAGCTTATTGAGATTCTACATAGGGTGTCTCATTTTTCTTTTATTAATTGTAATGAGAGTTATTTTTGTTGTCCTAAACATAAAACCTCCCTCTCAGGAGTTCTGGGGGACCATTATAGACATGAAGAACTCAACACTCCTCTGTTCTTATCACAAGCCTAGGAGGGAGGCAAAGCAGGAGCCACTTAATCAGAATTGTAATGTGAGATGAAACTCCTGAAAGCTTTAAAATGGAAAACTCTAAGTGAAACAAATTAAGAAGCTAAAGCTTGGTTGCTGTTGTCAAATCAGCCCCGTAGGGAAGGGCTCAGGACACACAAAGGAGAAAGGAAGAAGAAGAAAGGGAACTAGAGTGAGACAGAAATTAAAGTGGGGAGGAGGACCAGAAGGATAAAGGCAGGTTCTGAAATCTAAAGACAACCTCTGCTAGGCGGGCAGTTGCTGCCATAGTCTGCCAGCAAGCTGCCCTGTTGAGTTGGGGCCACAAATATATAGCTTTAGAGCTGTGGACATATCCCCAGGACTGACCCCAATTTAAAAGGATGATGATGAGAGCTGAAGTTACCTCCCTGTTGAGTAGCAGCCAGCCTTGCATTTATGTCCTCATACCAAGGGCAAAATCACTTTGGAAAATTCTTCCCCAACTGCTGTTCTTATCAAACTCTTTTATGTAAAGCATTTAAAATTAACTCTTTTCAGCCTGAGTGCAATGACTCTGCATGCCCTGATTGAATCTTGGCTGACTTTCCCTTTACGACTGTCTTCTTCTAAGGGCATGCACGGAAGGTCCCTGGTACGGTGTGTTTGTCTGTCTTCCTTTCTCCCTGAATTGCCTAGTCTTTCTTTAGATGGTCTGCCCTTCAGGAGGCTGACCTCAGAGGTACTCCCTTTCTATGGTGAAAGAGATGCATCCCACCCCACCTTTAAAGCTAAGTGAAAACTGGAGTAAGATTGAGGGGAAAGAAGGCTACTTCAGCCTTTCTAGTCTGGCCAAGAGGAGTTCTGACAGGCAGCAGAGCTCAGCAGGGCTCAAGATCCATCTTCGGATTTGGGATCAAAGCTCCAGCTCTAATAAAGGGCAACAGTTCTCATTGTTGTCCTCTATGTGTGTAGGTTTTTGGACCACTCCTGGGATGATGTGGCTGAAACAGGGGTTCTGGGATTCCTGGACCTTCCTGGACAAGTGCCTTAATTTCTGAAGCTCAGTTGATTATGAGACTTGCTCATCTGTAGCTTTCCATACTCATCAGAAATAGATGTAAGAAATCCAGCACATGCTCACAACCACCTCATGCTAAGATCTGAAGGACTGATAGTCCACCCTGCAAGCAGTGCTTTTTCAATGGTCAAGAATTAAACTTAAATTTTGTTTCATTTATTTGAGTCACAGTGCACAAAGAAGGGAAAATTTTGGGGAATAGTTTGAATTTAGGCAATGATAACCTATGTTACATAAATTAAACCGTGTGTCTATTTGTGATATAAGGCTTGCCCTTCAATTTTCATCATCCTGAGTCAGGACTCATGAAACCCTGGGTGGTGATCATTTTTTAAATAAAATTGTGCCTTTTGGCTATCTCACACACAACATGATTTCATGAGGGAATCCTCATATAAGTGTGGGAGGATTGGGATGGGCGTTGAAAGATTCATTATCCTATCTTTATTTCTGAGAGAAAGAACCTTTGAAATAAAGGCAGATTGTTCACGTAAATCTTAAGTCCTAATTTCAGGGAGTTTTCCATATTCCTAGAATACCTAATTTTGAAGGCAAGGTGAGGTCTTTCCATTTTAGGGATACTCCAACAAATGATGCTGACTGTTGAAATTTTTGTAATTCTTATTGAATAGTTTTGAGTGGGTGAACTGTTTGACCTTGTTATTATTGTATAGTTCTATGCACTTCTCTTAAACCGCTGTAAGTCATTTTCTTTGGTCTAACCCAGTGTTTCTCAACATCTCCACTGTTGACATTTAGAGTCAAGCAGTTCTTTGTTGTGGGGGCTGTGCTGTGCATTGTAGGAAGTTTAGTAAAATCACTGGCCTCTGTCTATTAGCTTCTAGCAGTATCCTCCTTCTCTCCCTCCACCCCCAGCCCAACCAGAAACATTTATCAAATTTTGCCAAATTTTGATATGGCCAAATGGCCCCAGGCAAGAACCACTTGTTTATCAGTACCCTCTGGGGATTAACACAGGGAGAGGTATTTTGAACTCTGCTGGCATACTCCTCATCAACTGACAGTGAGCTCCCTGCTTTCTTGGATGCTGTTTGAAAATGGCTCATATGCAAACATGCACACAGCAGAGTATTCAGGGAGCTTATTTCTTTGGGTTTACTCATACCTGGCACAGTATCATGGCAAAATTATTTAAGCATCTTAAGAAATAAGATAATAGTTATTCCCCAGCAGCAACGCAGAGGGTGATACAGCTGAACACATGTCATATAATCAGATTTTTAAAACTCCAGCTCATCAATTGATGATGATAATATGCTTGGGCATTGCCCATGTTGTTAACCTCAGCAATCAAAATAAAGTAATTATACTAATTACACACCTCGCAAAACCCAGCTCAGTGTCCTTGTGCTTGAAGAAAACTGTGCCACTGTCACTTCATGCAGTTCTGATATCCCACAGAGGTTTTAGTAACTCATCATGAGGCTAGAGTTGTCAGGGAAAGGAGGATTAGAGGTGAATCCATGGGGAGATGGATGGCCTTTTCATTCAGGTATGGCCTTACACGCCGGAAATAGTTGCAAGTAAACGGCTGGGCCTGATGTTCTGGAACCAGAGATTTAAGGCACTTCAGGCCAGTGAGCTGTGACTGTCTGAAGTGTTCTGGCTGACAGTCAGTCATCCACTTGAGCCATTTAATGATGAGAGGGCATTAAAGGAAGTGCCAGTAAAGGCACAGCTATCAGAGACCTCTGATTGGGAACTGAGGTGGCGATGTGCAGACCTGCAAGGTAGCCACGTTTCGTTACCAAATATCTTGAACTGACAGCCAGACTAAGTGAGAAATATGTGGTAGATCTGAAACTAAACGTAGTAAAGAGAAGCCTACTTATTGAATCAGAAATGGATATGCCATCGGATATGAGTCCTCAGCTCTGGGATCAATGAATGGAAATTTGAATAAGAATAGAGAGTATTGTAGCTTGAAAAAGGGTACTAGAGCTATAGTTCTAGTATCAGAACTATATTGAGTTCTGATAGTTTTCAGTTCAGTTGCTCATTAGTGTCCGACTCTTTGTTGCAATCCACGCGGTCGCAAAGAGTCGGCTATGACTGAGTGACTGAACTGAGCTGAACTGATAGTTTTTGAAAACCATGGTACTCAAGCATTGTTTCCAAGAATTATGTTCATTGTGGCTTTGAATTTCCTTCAAATTCTGACCTAAAGAATGACATCACACTTCCCAAATTTCCTCCTTTACATATTAGGCGATTATGTATTGCCTTGCTTCCAGGCGGCTTAGGGGTAGAATCTGACTGCCAGTACAGGAGACACTGGAGACTTGGGTTCGATCCCTGGGTGGGGAAGATCCCCTGGAGGGGGAAATGGCAACCCACTCCAGTATTCTTGCCTGGGAAATCCCAGGACAGAGGAACCTGGCAGGCTATAGTACATGAGGTCATGAAGAGTTGCACATGACTGAGTGACTGAGCTACACACACATGCATTCATTACCTCAATAGTCAAATGACACATGAGTTCTAAAATAATATGCATAAAAGCATTTACTATGAGATTGTTACAAAAATAGGAAAAATGACTTGAATTAATCCACGTCATAGTAGGAAAGGGGTCAATGGGGGAAATGTAGCAAAACAAAGGGACAGAAATTTGGCAAAGCCACCAAAAGCCTGGGAAGACTTCTATGGTATAAAAATAACCAGAGATCTGACAGACTAAACAATAAAATTGCTCAGCTAATTAGTATCTTACATTGAGTGACTTAAGTGAAGATAAGTTGATGGGAATAATTGACAAATGCACACAAAAATTAACTCAGTACTCAAAACATTACAGAAATAGAAGCAAATTCAGGATTTGAAAAATTAAGTAATTCCAGGAAAACCAATAAAATGTTCTTGGGCTTGACAATAGCACCAATTAGCTTTCACTGAGTGTGTTCCTCAAAGAAGATGTGTGATTGAATTGTTGGCAAATGTTTTCAAAGTTCCTGATACTGAATGGGCTGCAGTTTTGTGGTTATGAGAGAACCAAACAGGGCAGCTGAACCATGGAATTGTCAACCTATTGTCATATCTGAACAGGAGGTTACTGAAGCAATCCAAATAACAATTCACCAGAAAGCAGCAGGTTCTGGCTTGCAAATAATCGAGTCCAAGAAACTCCCCCAAACACATGACAGTATTGCAAGATGTTTCCTGCAAACACCACGTCAGTCAGACATAAAGGTTGATTCATGACATCTGGAAACAGCTGCCTTTTACTGAAAGACAATGAAATTTCAAATTATGTTAAATATAGCCTGTTAACATGCTTACCTGCCGTCCACAAATCATTGGCAGACATTTGGGGCTGAGATTTCCTCACATTGTCAGGAAAATCAAGTCATGACTAATAAACAGAAAGTGTGTTATGATTTGGACAAGGAGGGAACAGCCATATCCTCAGAAGGGTCAAGGACAGTGAAGCCCATCAGAGTGAACCATCCAGCACTGTGATTGTGGGTACTCAGAAATGATGGCGTCTGGGTTTCCATGTGAATGGACTGGCCCATAATGCTGTCCTTTAGCAGTTGTCTCTTTGAGGAGAGACCTGTATAGCCTGGGACCAGATCGACATCAATAGATTCACCCAGAAATCTGCTATTAACCTGGTGTATTTCTGTCTCACCTAAGCCACACATGCATGCGTGCTAAGTCACTTCAGTCGTGTCTGACTCTTTGGGATCCTATGGATTGTAGCCCACCAGGCTCCTCTGTCCATGGAATTCTCCAGGCAAGAATACTGGAGTGGGTTGGTATGCCCTCCTCCGGGGGATCTTCCTGTGTCTCCTGCATTAGCAGGCAGGGGTCTTTACCACTAGCGCCATCTGGGAAGCTTACATCTAAATCATGATCAGTGCTCTTTTCTAGAGCTTAAACTTAAGAGACAGGAATAACTGGGTTCAAACAGAAGCCCTTCAGTGCGATTTTCCTAAAATACCATGCTTTACTAAGTCTATTTTTTTTTCTCCTATAGTTAACATGGGGATGACATCAGTACCAGCATCTTTGGATTATTATAAAGTTTGTTTCGGGTTACGTACAGAATACTTTTTAGCAGCTAAAATTAAAAATCTGGCTGGGTGGGGAATTTTGTAAGGCATGAAAAATGTATTTTCCTAAAGCATGCATGCCTTCTTCTGTCTGTAGTAAAAGGTCTGAGGGGCTGGTACTGAGGCTCAGTCTGGTAACTCAGACCAGAAATCAGCTGATTTGTCACTGTCAGTGGCCAGAAACCTGTCTAAGGTTTGAGTACCAATCATTAGGGCAATAGATAGAAAGGAAAAGATCAGGGTCAAATCCAAGGAGAGTCTTAGGGGTCACACCATGAACAGGGATGAAGCAAGAAGCAGAGAGTTGGGCAATCAAGATGGAAATGGGGTGCAAGGTGGGATGAAGCCCAGGAGTCTAGGAAGAAGTCCGGGGTGCCAGGATCTCATGCATCCTCAGTGCAGGTGATGGGCACAGAGGTGGATTGTGGGCTCAAAGGGTATAATTGTGGTAGACAATGCAAGTCTCAAGGTTTGCCTTTAACACGTCTCTATAACATTTGATAGGTTGTCTAATAACAGCATGCATTGCATAGAGGAGATTTTTGGAAAATTCTCATACAATTTATTCTTGAGGCATATCCATCCAAATGGAATTTCTGACAATGATCGGAAACCTAATCAACTGGCCTTTTGTTTTCCCTAGACTGCTATTGTAGCCAAGCCTGTTAGATGCTCACCAAATCCATTTCCTTTTTTTCCCTGAGCATATGGCTCAAATACATTTTCCAGCCTTCCTATTGTGCCCAGGTAACTGTGTTCTAGCCAGAGAATGTGAGAAGAAGTGACATGTACCACTTGAAGGCCTGGCTCCTAAAATCCTCCTACTGTATCTTCTAAGCACACTTCCCCTCTGACTTGTTAGAATGACATTGACCTTTTTGGTGGCTTTGGAAACTGAGTGTTGAAGATAATAGAACCTGAGCGTGAAAGGAGGCAGGCTTTGATTCACTCCTTGGAGGATAGCTGCTCAATTGCTAAATTGAACTGTTATATGAGTTTGTTGTTCCAAGTCTATGAAATGTTGGGGTTGGTTTGTTTTATCAACTAAGGTTACCACAAGTCCTATGGCTATGTAATGAAGCTGTTGGGATTTGAAAGGAGCCCATAAATAACACTCCTCTCTTCCTTGCCTGAAATCAAAGCCAACTGAAGATCAACACAGGAGCCAGTCAGATGGAAATCAAATGGTTAACTTTAGCCATTATATAAATATGCAACCAGATGGGCTTGTTAACATGTTCTGCTGCCCTTCTCTCCAGTCTAGACCCTAAGAATGCCCCCTTGATGGAAAATTAACGTTTTCACAGCTTATATACTCATCTAGGATTGCAGCAATACTCTGGTCCAAGAAAGAGGAGAGGAAAGAGACCAAATTTAAGGGTTCATAGTTTTCTCCTAACTTAGCAGTGTGAACTGATACTTTTCACCCTCCATCCATGAACTATTTTATTTGTAAGGGGTGGCCCATGACCATGAGACCAGAGGATTACTCTAATGGACATCTCTTTACATGTCAACACAAGGATTGTAGGTCCTGTCTCCATACCACACATGATCTAATGGGCACAAAATGCATTTACCATCAGGACTTTCCACGAATGCTTTTAAATCAACCAGAAACACCCCTGATTTTTGTCTCCTGTCAATCTCTGTTTGGGAAAGTAATTTGCTTTATTGACCAAGTTGCTATATGAGGGATGTTTGTAGACCAGGGAGGAAGGGCACAAACCTCTAGTTTGTCAGACAGGTCAATCTTTAGAAATTAGGAGGTGGCATGTTCAGGTGGGTGGCCTTCACAGCTTGCTGTATCTGTACATTCTGGGTGCTGATGAACTTTGTAGTTGTCTGGTGGAGCATTTTCCATTGTGGTTATGATTGACTTTGGTCATCATGCCAATGCTTGTGTGCAAATTGGCTATTAATAAGGCCCCAGAGTCAGAATAGGTGATGAGATGTGGTACCTAGTGACATAAAAGGATGCAAATTTGATCTCTCACTCACACTTATTAGAGGATCTGTCAGTTTATAAATCCTACAGTTCTTTGTTGTGTTGCCAGATGGAATGGAGCATTATTACAACTTCCAGCTGGGGAAAATACCTTCAAATTAAAGGCTAACTCTTAAAGCAGGGACTGTTTCAGGGAGACTTGCCTGGTCTACTGTAATTGTGGACTGAATCCATAAATGATAAAACTAAATAGCACTGACTTTGGGATTTAAGATCAGACATCAGGGTCAATATTACTTCATAAGCCATTTGCTGTGCACGGCTAACTTTGAGCTTTCTGCCAACTCAAAAGCACAATGATGTAGCTATTAAACAGAATAAGACACTTAGAGATGATCCACAGTTACAGTGGGGTATCAGTGAATGCAAGTCAATCCAAATGATGAAGAGAGATTCTATCCTGATGGCTTGGTCATAGTCAGGAAGTTGAAATCTTTTGAGCTTAGAGAATGAATGGGGAACTCATTCGGGGATGTGTCAGTATTTCAAAACAGCTGATCACCCAGAAACAGAGGAAAACTGAATAAAGCATTTATTTACTATTACTATTATTAATGGATTTAAATTTTCAAGGCTCCCCTCCCCACTTTTAAGAAAAGACACTTTTAATTCTATAAAGCCCTGCGTGCATGCATGCTAAGTCGCTTTAGTCATGTCCAACTCTTTGGGACCCCATGAACCATCTGTCCTCTGTCCATTGGCTCCTCTGTCCAATGAATTCACCAGGCAAGAATTCTGGAGTGGGTTGCCACTGCCTTCTCCAGGGGATCTTCCTGACCCAGGGATCGAACCTGGGTCTCCTATAATTGCAGGAAGATTCTTTACCATCTGAACCATCAGGGAAGCCCTATAAAGTTCTGTATGTTAGTTATTATTCTATTACTTTACTTGAGTCTTACAATAATCTAGAGGGGTGAAGAAAAGGAGGAATATGCTCAACATATACAAGGAATAAGATATGGGCCATTGTATGTGATGATACTCACTGGGGAGTACAGCAGAGACCACAGGACCCAATTTAAACCTTGACGTCCCTAACAGTGCTAGAGAACCCTGGGAAAATGATCCAAATTGACTCTGTGAGTAGCGGTGAGAAGCATCCTTATGTCCTGCAAGCAGGAGAGTCAGTGAAATCTGTAATTCATTTTCTGCACAGATTGCAAAATTGAATGCTGATTAAACTCAGGCATTTAGAAATTGACCAGTACACATGACCACAAAACTGTGGTTTGGGCCCGGAAATACAAAAGCAGCACTGACCACTTCCCCACAGTTTTATAGCTGAGTCAGATTTAGAAATAGAAGGTACTCAAATATTTTCAATTAGCTAACTAAATGTTGGTTAAGATGAGCTAAATGACAGGTCACAATGAAGTGTTAGTTAGAGTGACTCAGAATAGGATGGTATGGAAAACATTGGGTTGATATAATTGGATGCAGGAGTACAGTAGCTAATGTGAATTATGCTTGAAATTAGAGGAGTACATTATTTTTCTCTTATTGTTAAAATAAACCACTTACTGTTAAAATAAAAGCTATACAGGATAGACTATAACTGGGTCAGCATGTGGGTAACTGGGCATTTGAGTTTAAAAAAAGTATTTACAATAGCACAAGGGTATGGAGAAACTGTTCATTGAAACCATATTCATCTATTTGGACCAACAGAACATAGGATGTCTTGTTTATTTATTTTAAACATAATTAAAGTGGTGAGTATTGCTGCTGTTTGCTAAACAGAAATGTCCCAAGAACATACATAAAAGGATAAGATATGGGTCAAACTGAGAGAAATTTGAAGATTACAGTTCATGGGAGTAAGGCGACTCATTAATCTGGCTCCCAGACTGACCTCTGGTGAACCTCTGGTGGACTCTGATTAGAAAACCATGAGACGTTGTCTTTTAACCAGACAAGAGTCGGTCTCCACATCATAAAGCACGCTTCACACACTGTTTCAGAGGGCTATAATTCCAGACATCTGACACAATTGGGAGATTAGAAAGCTCAAAAACAGTTCAATATAATTCAAGTCCAGTTTGTTATAAAGTGATTCAAGAGACCAGATCCATCTGAGATAGAAATATTAAATAATAGAACCTAGAATATATGGGACACTTTCCCTCCCCAAAATATAAAGTGTTTTCACATATACTCTATTTGATTTAGGTAAATATCATCTTGGAGGTAATGTGAGGAAGTGAAATCATTCCCATTTAAGAGAGAGGAGAACCAAGGCATAGAAAGGTGAGGCGATTTACCCCAGGGCCTGGGTATCAGAAGTGTAACTAGATGTTTCGACTCATCAGCCACTCCCTCATTAATGCTGATGGTCTAGACTCTAGTGGGTTATCCTAGGGGGACCAAAAACACCGCAGGCCAAGCTCTTGTCTGCTTCCTCATACTATTGTAATCTCTTTATCAGTTGTATATCATGTAATGGGAAGATGCTCATACTACTGGGAGAGAAAAAGGACATTGAAGAGTTTCTTTGGAACTCAAAGAAATCATGGCTGTTTTGTGAAAGGGAAGAGAACTTGGCTAATTGCCTCTCTGCACTTTGGAAATGTGGAGAAATCAGTAAGTAGCAAAGACTTACTTAAAGCTTAAAAGAAAGAAATGCAGGACAATAAACCACCTGCTATGACTGAGGACGGGGGTGGGGTGGGGGTGCAAGACAGTAAATCCAGGAGGTGGTTTTCATGTACAGTGTATAATTTGGGCCCTGACAGAGCTCAGATGAGGAATAGGCCTATATAACTATTGATCCACAGGGCTATCAGGGACATCATTTAACTTGATGGCTCATGTTGGTCCCTTAGGATGTGGAGTCAGCTTTAACCTGAAAGGAACAAATAAATAAATAAATAAAGGTAAATGAAGGGAGTAGAAGAGAAAAACCACAAAGAATCTCTCATAACCCTCCCTTACAATATGAAACATTTCTATATGACTCCAGTTTTCAGCAGTCCCAGTAAGTGTTGGTTTATTTCACTCATTTACTTATGTAATTATGTGGCTGCTGCTGCTGCTGCTAAGTCGCTTCAGTCCTGTCCGACTCTGTGCAACCCCATAGACGGCAGCCCACCAGGCTCCACCATCCCTGGGATTCTGCAGGCAAGAACACTGGAGTGGGTTGCCATTTCCTTCTCCAATGCATAAAAGTGAAAAGCGAAAGTGAAGTCGCTCAGTCGTGTCCGACTCTTTGTGACCCCATGGACTGCAGCCTACCAGGCTCCTCCGCCCATGGGATTTTCCAGGCAAGAGTACTGGAGTGGGGTGCCATCGCCTTCTCCGGTAATTATGTGGAGACATGCCTATTTCTTAACATTCTATTACACATTTACAAATAGATCATCCACACCTAGTCTTTAACAGTGATTACAGCCTAGGAGACAAAGTGAAAGCACTGCCCTTGGCCAGAGGCAGACACACTCCAGGCCAGTGAGGGACTCTACAGCAGAAAAATGGGATGCGGCCCCTGGGAGGGTGGAGTTGGGTGGCAGCCAAAATGCAGCATGATCTTCTCTCATGAAGACTTTGCTGTACCTGTAACTGCAGAAGCAGGTCATTTTAACCCCTTGATTCAATCCTGCCACTCCTCGAGGCCATCATGCATATTCCTGGGCCGTGAGGCAGCTTCCACATCTGCCGTGTCTCTGACAGTTGTGCCTTTTCCTGTCCCTTTTCTCTGGCCCTCGTTGCGTTCTGTCTTTGTTCTGTTTCCCAAGTGTTGGCCTGGTTTCTGACTTCTAATCCTTGGCTCAGTTATCTGTTGATGGCCTGGCTTCATCCTGTTGACCTGATTGTCTGATACCCTTCTCTAGTTTTGACTTTTGCCCACTTTCTTTGATCGCAGTTCAGACTGGCCTTCCAGTTGTATTGCTTTCAGCTGTCTTTAGTAAACACTCCATTTGGACCGAGCCATGTTCTGGAAACTTAAACTTCAGTGTGTGCTTTCTAGGGGGTAATGTTCCCTCTGACTTCACGTCATGCTAAGGGATGGTGATGGTTTAGTCACTAAGTTCTGTTTGATTCTTGTGACCCTGTGGACTGTCGCCTGCCAGGCTCCTCTGTCTGTAGGATTTCCCAGGCAAGAATACTGGAGTGGGTTGCCATTTCCTTATTCAGGAGATCTTCCCAACCAAGGAATTGAACCACATCTCGTGCATTGCAGGCAGATTCTTTACTGCTGAGCCACCAGGGAAGCCCATGCTAAGGGATAGACCCACATATACAAAAGATCAAAATTCTTATGCAGATTCATCACTAGTCTTTTGTTCATTTTTACCATCAACTAAAGAGTTTTTCTGTAATCAACCCATAGGTATTATTCACTGTTGGTGAGAAATAAGATGCTTTTATGTTGTATTTGCTAAGGTGCATACCTCTCCAGGATGCAAGGTCTTCAAAGGTGAGGACAATCACTTGTAAAATTCGTTATTACTTCAACATACACCCTCAATGAATATTTTGGATTGTTTCATTGATGTAATTTTTGAATTACAGAAAAAACGTTTTATGTCTTGTATCTTCTAAAAAGGAAAGTTTCTGCTTCTTTAGGTGCCCTGGCTCTATGTTCTTTCAGATCCTCATCTCCTTCCCTTACCTTCTTCCATGTCCTTCTCACCTTTCCTCAGGCCTGGTAGTCTTGGTATGCTTCCAGGTTTAGTCTAGGCAGCTTTCTCAGCCCACACAATTTCTTTGATGACTCCCTGATTTGTATGTTGAGCCCATGCCTTCTTTTCTACCCAAATGCCTAGTGGTTATCTCTACTTGATTATCATAAAGAAATCCCCCCCCCCACACACACACACATGCCCAAAGCCATACTCATCTATTCTCCTTTCCAAACCTGATCATCCGCCTGCATCCTCATTCTCGAATTATTCCCATCTATCCCTTCCTAACTTCACCTGAGATGACCTCTAATGCAGGCTTCTTGGCTTCAGTTTTGTTCCCCCATCTCACTATGCACAATCTCATGTGCATATCTATGCACTATCCCCCATCTCAACAATATGCCGAATCAATGAATGAATAAGTCGATATATTAATGGTAAGTAGAGAACAAAGCCTTAGGGATGAATATAAGCAAAACGTGAGCAGTTAAATTTAAACCAGGTATGTCTAGCATATTTCTACTCCCTTGTCAGAGATGATCTAATGGTAGTGGTTGTCGGGAGCGCTGTGTTTTAGGAATGTCCGACTAAGGTAGGATTCAACAGAGGAGAGTCCCTTGGCCAAATAGGAGGACTTGGGAAAACACTGCCTTCTTCCTGCCAAGAATTTGCACTTCTACTCTCTAGGCAATAGAATTTCCTCCCATAATAGAGTAGTATGAAGAACGTGATGTTGAGAAGTATCATGGATAAACAGCGATGTACAGAATGGGTTGTGTTGGACAAAGACCAGAGTCCTGTGTACGTGGTCGCATTTGTATGCGTTCATGGGTACCAGTGAAAAGACTGTCCCCATCTTGATTCCTCTGACACATACTTCTCACATGCCTGTATCTTGATTTTCTATATTGTTCGTAGGTTCCTGGAGGTCCAGCATTGTGTTTCTGAACAGTGTCGAGTAAAAACTTTCTTGCTTTGTTTCTTCATCACAGAACCTTCGTGGGTGACTTTAGGCTCAAGGTCTCATGTGAACTACTCTAGAATGGTTTCTCCCGGGATACATCCTAAGCTGGGAACCCCCTTCCTTGATACTTATATCCTCTTCAGGACTGGTAGAAGGGGGTTTTATTGACAAGTATAAACAAAAGTTATGGGTGTGTTATCAGAGGTTACTCGGGCACCCAAGGCCAGAAGCTAGGCTATGGTAGAATGAGTTCAGATGGTCTGCTGTAGCAAGAAGTGTGTACTTCTACACATCCTTACCACATGCAGAAAGGTACAGCATATTCCACCAGCAGCCAAAGTGTTTGGGCTGCGTAGTTATGTTATTTGCTTAGTCATGTCAACTCTATGACCCCATGGGCTGTAGCCCACCAGGCTCCTCTGTTCATGGGATTTTCCAGGCAAGAATACTGGAGTGGGTAGCCATTCCCGTCTCTAGGAGATCTCCCCAACCCAGGGATTGAACATGGGTCTCCGGCATTGCAGGCAGATTCTTTATTGTCTGAGCCAGCAGATAGGCAGCCAAAAATGTTGCTGAAACACAAGAGAAATCAACAGCTCAGCTTGACTTCCCCTTCCTCCTTGCACCTTTAATTTAAGAAAATTTCTCCCCTTTGTACTTGAATTGCCACCAATTGCACAGTACCATGAAACTTACCTCATTAATATTGGAGAGAATAAAGGGGCCCGTGTAGTTGAACATAGAGAATTGAGCAAGGCTGCTGTTCCTAAGTTCTCTAATAGCTGTTTCTCATCTTTAAGATTTATAAGACTTTACACATTTAACATTTACATTGGAAAATTGAGGATCAAAAGAAGCTTCAGGTTACAGGACTGGGGTGCACTGTTGGTTGAAGGTAAAATAGGGTAAAACTAAGAACAGTCATCTGAGATTGGCAGGGAGTATACAAATGTCCCAAGGACACAAGACTACAGAGTACGTATATCGAATTTGAGATGGTTATTGAGTTTATGCCTGTGTCATACTACGTAGACACTGAAGGCTAGATATTGACCACTTTCCATTTGAAGCTGCCCATTGAGAAGGAACACAATTCTATATACTTGAGCATAATTCTAGGTTAACCATAACTAGAGCAGAAGTTAGGAGATACAAATTCTAGCTCAGCTGCTACCCCATCATTAATTTGTTTAGGAAGAGTTTCTTCATTTCTTAATGCCTCTGTTTTCATCTGTAAGATGGGCAGAAAGCAAAATATGGAGGCATTGCTTATCATTCTGAGTTTTTAGGAGAAGAAAAGAGAACTTGTATAGCCCCAGGGAGGGGAAGAAACAACAAGAATAAAAATTTTGGGGCACATACTGGAATTGAGTCTTGGGTCTCCTGCTTGAGGCAAAAAGCAGCTACTCAGAGACAGGCAATATAGTGTAAAAACCCCAATTATGAATTCAGTGAAAGGATGCTTTTTTGGGGGATAGTGTATTTCTGCAGGCAAGGAGTTCAGTGTGAAGTTCAGAGCCGCATAGGAATTGAAATTGGTGTGGCGGCTCTACCAGCAGAAAAGAACTACTGGAAGAAAGTGGTGGGCTTTAATTGAGCAGGTCAGGGTCAGAGGCTCTATTCATTTTATTCATGAATGAAAGGGCAAGTATAGAAAACACTGGGACTTTGTTTAGGAGGGATTTTGCTTGTGGTAAGAGTTCCAGTAAATCAGCTTGGTTTGAGGTTTCAACTTGGCAATAGGAGTGGGAAGTTGGGCTGTAGCTGGTTGAAGCATGGTTTCTAATACTATAGATGGTTCCAATACCATATTGCCTTCTAATATAAGGGATATTTTAAGGATGGAGAAGGGAACCATAGCCTAAATAAGGATGATCCACTAGGTCAAAATGTGACCTAAGAAATCATTTGTGCATGGCAATGTGCTGTTAAGTCGAATGTTTTAGTTGGGAAAATCAAGGATACTAGAGTACTGAATTTATATAAACATTTGAGAAAGAGACCCTATAAAATTTTGTTAAACACGAGTTTTTAGTTAAATTTTAAAAATGAAATGAAGCATTCTTAGGTCTCAGTTCAAATAAAAATATAAAAATATAATTCTAGACTATTTAGACATGAAATGAGAATACCACACCCAAGAACTGATAGAATGTAGTGAAAGCTATAATCAAAGAAAATGTACAATTTTAAATGTTTTAATTAATAAGTAGAAAAGACTACAGTAAGTAAACTTTCAGCACAAGAAGTAAAAATGTAGCCTTAAAAAACATAAAAGGGAAATAAGTAAATATAAAGAAAGATTTTAATGAAAAAGAAAAGAGAACTCAGAAGAGGAAATTAAGTAGGATGAACTACTACCCTCAATTCTATAGCTGGTGTCAAGATTGCAGCTGGAATTCACTGCCTTTATCCTCTACCATTCATCCTAATATCACCTTGCACCTGTCCAGCACCTCTGCAGGTCTAGGTGTCTACCTGGTGGGATGACTGAGACCCACATGCTTGAGTAACTGGAAACCGTAGTTGTCATGCCCTTCTCGGGCCATGGCTGTGCACTTGCCCATTTACTGTCACAGTTGGACAAGGTTCTACCACGAGATGCGTTAGCAGATCAGTTGGTTTTCAGAAACATCCTTCCTTAGTCCAGTGTGTATCAGCAGCCCTCGTTCTCCTTCATGGTTAGGTAGTTACCCTAGTGATTCAGCAGACCAGTGTCTGCTGGTCTCTTGACACAAGGATCCCAAAGTGACCAGGTGGATTCATAGCTTAGAGTTTAATGTGATTCTTGCTGTGTCAACTGGTGGGAGCTTTCCTTCCCTGAGACCCAGGATCTCTAAATCTACAGAGCTTAGGGATAGGAATCACTAGTTCCCTCACTGTGAGTGATGGTAAGTGGGGCCACTCCCTTTTTTCCTCTGAAACTGTATATCCTGCCTGTGGAGGTTCAGCCCCATATAGCACATATAGTGTGCCTTGACTTAGCATGTATATTATGTTCTGGAGTGGGTGCCCCGTCCTCACAGAGAGAGTATCATCTCCGAGTTGGCACTTTGGTTGAAAGGCTATCCCATTGCTTTATCCAGCTTCTGGATGATGCGATATGTGCTAGGACTAGTGCATCCAATAACCATGTGCCCATTGTTGTGCTTCCCCTGCTGTAAAGTGGGTGCCTCAGGCCATTATGATATTTGTCAGGTCTGGATCAGCAGCTCAAATATTCAGCCCTAAACTAGTGATGCTGGCTGAGGCCTGCAGGTAAGAAAGGCAAACACATGAATAGAACATGTTTCAAATCCAATCAAGATGAATCATTCCTAGGATATAGCATAAAGTGCAATGGTCCCTGTTCAGAAACTCGGCATTGGTCTCTATCCCTGGTAGGTGAGACATTTGGTGCCAACAGTAGCTCCATCAGTCTTGGTGCCTGGAAGCTGATTCTGTATGGCCCATGCACAGCCCTCATCCCTGTTACTATGGCCGCTCAGTTCCTGCAAACATTCTGCCAGCACTGAGTAGGGGGTTGATGGAGAGGCAGGCTAACATCAGTTGAACAGGTCGTGCTCTTGCCTATTTACTTAGTCCTTCTATGCTGGATTAGTTAACACTAGAGATAAAGATCTTCACATTTTGTGTCTACTTCTGGAGGTTTGTCTTCATGCTTCTTCCCCATCTCTTCTTGTTTGGGAACTTCTAAGCCCTCTCTTTTGGGCCCCTAAACACACTAGAGGAGCCATTCTCCATTGGCCTTAAGCCAGTGTTCTTACCTCTAAGATAAGAACATGTGTTCTTACCTTGAGCTGCTTCTCATTCCATGCAGAGTGCAATGCCAGCTGTACCTTCTGCAGCTCTGTCCTTTGGGAGGATTTTCTGAATCATTGCCTTTCTAGGCCACCTCTGAGGGAGGCTGTGGTATAGTAGCGGTCCATTGTCACCCCACACCCACATCTTGCACAGGCACAGCTGTGAACCAAGCTCAGCCTTTTTTCACTTGTCATTTGGTCTCCCAGGAGAGTCTTAAAGGACCTGCCCTGGTGGTCATAGATTTGAGCTCAGGGCAAAGCGTTGGTGTAGGTGAAGCTAGTGATCTATGGGCCCTGGTACCCAGCTTGTGCTCACTGGCCCTGCTTGTTGGACAGCATTCATCTATGAGGAATTGTTGCTGGGGCTGACCTTATTACTTGTTAGGTCTGCCAGAACCTAGTTCATAGTGAATAGTTCTGGTCACATGGTCACTTAATGTCTTGCAATCAGGCATACATCTCTACCAGGAACCAGTAGCATACAGGAGCCATTTTTTTCACCTCTAAGGTTAGCATGACCTTATTTCCGAACCCGAGGAGACTATGCTGTGATTCTTCCTTTGGGGCTCCCCATAAACTCCACAGGACGTATTTTCCCCATACCAACTCCTCTAATTAATAGAGTCTGCCAGGTAATATTGACCATGGGGCAGGCCTGCTTTCATCACAGCTTGGTCCTGTCTTCTCAAGCCCTTTTCTGCTCTGGGATCTACCCCAGACTGGTGGCCTATCATGTAACTCAATAGGGGGATCAGAGCAATATTTTCAAGAATGGAAAATGCTTCCTCCAGAACCTAGATTACCAGGCTTTGTTCAGTTCAGTTCAGTTGCTCAGTCGTGTCCGACTCTTTGCGACCCCATGAATCGCAGCATGCCAGGCCTCCCTGTCCATCACCAACTCCCGGAGTTCACTCAGACTCACGGCTACCGAGTCAGTGATGCCATCCAACCATCTCATCCTCTGTCGTCCCCTTCTCCTCCTGCCCCTAATCCCTCCCAGCATCAGAGTCTTTTCCAATGAGTCAACTCTTTGCATGAGGTGGCCAAAGTATTGGAGTTTCAGCTTTGGCATCAGTCCTTCCAATGAACACCCAGGACTGATCTCCTTTAGAATGGACTGGTTGGATCTCCTTGCAGTCCAAGGGACTCTCAAGAGTCTTTTCCAACACCACAGTTCAAAAGCATAAATTCTTTGGCACTCAGCTTTCTTCACAGTCCAACTCTCACATCCATACATGACCACTGGAAAAACCATAGCCTTGACTAGATGGACCTTTGTTGGCAAAGTGATGTCTCTGCTTTTGAATATGCTATCTAGGTTGGTCATAACTTTCCTTCCAAGGAGTAAGCATTGTACTACCTCCTTATTAATAGGAGGTTTGAGATGCAGAATTTTGTCCTTTCACTTTTGGAAGTAATGAATCAACATCTCCAGGTCTCTAAAAAATTCACTGATACAAAAAGTCCCTGAATCTTCATAGAATTTATCTCCCATCCTCTGGAAGTGTGTGTTACTGAGGCCTCCAAACTACTCATTACTTCTTATTCATCCTGCCCAATATAATGGATGAGTGTGACATTCTGCAATAGGTCCAGTAGATTTCAATCTCTGAAGGTTACAGTATGACAGAAGTTAGGGAAGTTAACAGTCCCAGGGAAAGATGGTTAATGTATTCTCTTGCCTATTCCAAAATGAAGGAGAGCCATTTATGACCTTTCTTTCTGATGGGGATGGAAATAGGGCTTCACTGGATCAGTGGCTGCATGCCATATGTTTAAGGCCGTGTTGACCTGCCCTAGAAAAGGTACCACATCTGGCACAGCAGCTGTAACTGGAGCTACTACTAGGCTGAGTTCGATGTCATCCACTGGCATCCCCTAGGATCAGTCTGGTTTTTAATAAACACACTGGAAAGTGGGTGTTATGGGGACTACCAGCCCTGCACCCTAGATCATGATGACATCTTTAGGGTGCTACTAATTTCTGCTATTCTCCCGGAGATGTGATAGAGTGTTTTATTTGTAATTTTTGACTGGGAAGGGGAAGTTCCAGAGGCTTCCACTTGACCTTCCCCACTATAACACCTTTTACCCCAATGGTCAGGAACCTGTGTAAAGATTCTGTCATCTACCAAGTGTGCCCGTTCCATTTATACATTTGGAATCCAAGGACATTTTCAAATCCCAGGGATGGATTGGTGGGCCCACTGGCCTACAAGCAAGATGGGCCCAGGACTCCACTTATTACTTGGCCACCATAAGCTCCCACTCTAATGGTAGGGTATTCATTCAAGGATACAGGTTCCTTTGCAGGCCAGAGACCTCTGTATCATCTTTAAGCAAGGGGGTGCTCTATATAAATAGGGAGCAGTGAGTCACCTCTGTAGGTCCAGAGAGGTCAGGGGATCTGGAGTATAAATGTTTTCAAGTATAGAGACCACAATGAGTCATCTCAAACCTCACAATTTCACACCTTCCCCAATCCGGGCCACAGCCTTGGCAAAGTGCTCTTCAGTTCAGTTCAGTCACTCAGTCATGTCTGACTCTTTGCAGCCCCATGGACTGCAGCACACCAGGCTTCCCCATCCATCACCAACTTCTGGAGCTTGCTCAAACTCATGTCCATCGAGTCAGTGATGCCATCCAACCTTCTCATCCTCTGTCATCCCCTTCTCCTCATGCCTTCAATCTTTCCCAGCATCAGGGTCTTTTCCAGTGAGTCAGTTCTTCGCATCAGGTGGCCAAAGTATTGAAGCTTCAGGTAAAGTGCTCTTACCCAGGCTGAAAATCCAACTTTCTCTGGAGCTTTGTTATTCTTATAATTAAGTCTTGGCCTTGATCCTTAACCTCCTCCTCCCACAAGGGATCAGAAATCAGAGCATCTTTACCTGCTGCCAACGTGGTCCTCCAATTTTCACTTAGCCTTCAATTAGTGATTAATTACCTCAGTCTTTTCTTGTGTTTCCTCAACACATCAGTGCCACTCGTAAGCCATTGTCCTTATAATTACTACTTCCTCAGAACCTCTCAAACTTAAGCTACTGCACCTGCCAGTGAATTTTCTTCCAAGGGTATCCTATCTCAGGTTGTCACTGGTATAAAATTTTAGTCTTGCACTGCTGCTGCTGCTGCTAAGTCGCTTCAGTTGTGTCTGACTCTGTGTAACCCTGTAGATGGCAGCCCATCAGGCTCTGCCGTCCCTGGGATTCTCCAGGCAAGAACACTGGAGTGGGCTACAGTAAGCATAAAGTTTTGTACCAGCTTCTAGGATGAGGTCTTCATTGCCAACTGGTTAGCAGGTGATCCAGTTCCAAACTGGACTATTAGTTCAGCCTTCTTTCTTAGATCACTACTAACAACTGTTTTAATAATGGTTCCCAGAGGGGAAAAAAAAACCCTCTGAATTGGAGGCTCCCTTGCAGGAAGCTCATTGGTAAATGCTCTCAGGGCCAGGACCTTAAGGGGAGTGGGGGAAGTGTTAGACTGTGATGAAATTGCCCCAGGAACCACATCCACTTCCATGAGGAGCCCTGGAGCTGGGATGGTTCTTGAGAATTTCCCTGCTTTGAAGCAAGAAATCTGGACCTTGATAATCCCTAACCTACCTATCAGAGGACATGGGCTGTCTGGTTGGGAAGTATAACTTTAGGCAAGGCAGCTGTCTCCTGCTCAGGGTGAGTGAAGAGAGGGACTCAGCTTAAAATTGCCATCCATCAAGACCCAGGAGCTAGGGAAATGTGTGTACAAGCCAAGATAGAGGGTCTAAACTATGGATCATAACAGCCATTGCTGTCCTATATAGGAGTGATAAACCCTAAAATAGGATGAGAAAGACAATTTGACTAATACTAACAACCAGAAATAGAAAATGTCTTTATACAAACTTAATAAGAAATGTTGAAGAATTATTTCAAAAAACCCACATTTCTATTGAGAAACAATCTATTAATATATGAAAGTTCTTCATTTCTGAGTAAGAAAACTTAAAAGCCAGGTCTTTTCAAATTAACAGAATAGAATATCCAAAAATAGACTCAAGTATATATAATAATTTGTATGTGAAAGGTATAGTACTTAAAATTAGAGGGGAAGGAAAGATTATTCAATAAAACCTTTTGAAACATATGGCAAACCACTGGGGGCAAAAATTAAGATCTTCTACCTCACACCATATAAAAAATTAAGTGCTGTATGAATTCAATATTTAAGTAGATTATAAAAACCTATAAAAACCAGGAGTAAATATGAGTGCTTTACAAAATCATCTTTTGGTGGCGTAGATATTTAAGTCTTAATACAGAAGGTAGATAATATTTAAGAAAAAGATAATTTGCTAAATAAAGACTAGTTCTCCATAAAAATAATGAAAACTTAAAAATAAGTAAAACTAGGGATAAGGTATTTGTAAGGATATGTCTGCGTGCACCTAAGTCACTTGAGTCGTGTCCGACTCTGTGACAGTAAGGACCATAGCCCACCAGGCTCCTCTGTCCATAGGATTGTCCAGGCAAGAATACTGGAGTGGGTTGCCATGGCTTCCTCCAGGGGGTCTTCCTGATCCAGGGATCAAATCTGTGACTCTTACATCTCCTACATTGACAGGAGGGTTCTTTATCACTAGTGCCACCCGAGAAGCCTAAAGATAGGTCTACTAATATCCTATAAAGAACTTGTATGAATCTTAAGAAAAATACAAGTCCTCTAGTAAGTAAATGTATAAAGGATATGAACAAATACTCACAAAAGCAGAAAAATAAAGTTAATAAACATATTAAAAATGTGATTATGTACTAGTGATTAAATGCATGCAATTGAAAGCAACAAATAATATCATTTATCATCTATAAAATTGGATAAGGATCTTTTAAAATTGTAGTTCTCACTCTTGTTTTGGATGTAGGGTATATACCTGCCCATCCCCAGAAAATAGAAACTTGAAGCATTATTTATTTATTTGGCTGCATTGGGTCTTAGTAGTCATGGAACATGGAATCTTTGTTGTGTGATGTGAGATCTTTTGTTGCAGTGCACAGGTTCTTTAGTTGTGGCTCAGTATTTGCTGCACATGGGCTTAGTTGCTCCACAGCATATGGGATTTTAGTTCTATGGCTGGGGCTTGAACATTTGTTCCCTGCATTTCAAGGTAGATTCATAACCACTGGACCACCAGGGAAGTTCCCAAATTGTCATACATTTACAGAGAATGAAAAGTCCATATATTGATCTATATTCCCCCAGATCTGATTCATACCCCTTGATGTAGCAGTTCTATTTCTAGGAATGAATCCCCCTCAGAACAATCATTGATAAGCACAAAGCTTGCTCTACAATGATGTTCAATACACAACTGTTTCTAATCCCCATTGTTGGAAACAGCCTATGCCTCTTAATAGGCATTTGTTGATAATACTTTATCTATATCATACTGTATATGCTGTCTAGTCTTTAAAAATGCTATTGCAGAACAATATTCAGTGATGCAGAAAAATGTGTAAGTAAAACATTAAGGGAATTTAGACAGCATTAAAATGGGAGGAACAGTTGATTCTTTTTTTTTTTTTTTTTGTGGCTCATGCATTGGGGCAGGGTGGGAACCTGCAAATGTATATACTTCAAAATGTTAGTTATGATTATTTCTAGTTGGCCAGATTTTGAATGCATTCAGTCTTTTTCTTTTTGATTTTCCTATTTTCTACAGTGTTCTATGAATCAAGGTTGCAGTGAGTACCTAAAAATAAATGAAAAAAATAATTCTTTGTTCAGTCCTGATTCTATTCCAATTCATCCTGATACTAGTTTCATGATTTTAGAGGAATGGATTTAAATGAGAAAGAGAAAAGAAATTCATAGAATCCATGTTGGCTTCATAGATCCTTTTCTGATGAGCTTGGGTTTTTAAAGATGTACAGAATTTAAAAGAATAAACTCTGAACCAGGGGTGAGTAAAAGATAATGTCTAGCATAAACAAAAAATAGTGAAAGAAAAAATTAAAAGAAAATTTTAAAGCAAAAGAAAGTTAAAGCTCAAAGTGTGAACCAGGGCTTTAAAAAATGCTTAGCATAGGAAAAAGGATTTAAAGCTAAGCACGAAATAAGAAGAAAAGAAACCCTTTTGGCTGGTGCTTGGCAGCACCAAGGTACTGTTGATGAATGATCAGAACAGTGCAAACTCCGTCAGTCCTATTTTACATTCATCTCTTCTGCCAAAAGGAATGGTGCTGGGCTGTAAAAGGAAGAACAAATCTCAGTAGGAAGGAACTGAGGCCCATATGAATGAACAGATCCGGGGACCTCCACACTCTGGGTGAATTCTAATTTCCTGGCTAGAGCTGACACCCTTCTGTGTTCTTGCACCCAAGAGCGCAGATCACTGCCAGTGTTCATGGACCAAGCTGGTGGGGCACAGGTGATGAGAGAGATTCCCAGATGGGATGTGGGCCAACAGAGTTCCCTGTTTCAGAAAGGAAAGAATGGTGAGTCCCTTAAACTTCATCTAGTGGGCAGTATTCTCAAATCATTAAGGGAATGGTTTAGAGGAAGCCCAGAATAGGAAGCAAATGTTCTCTATAAAATAAAGGTGAACTAACTGGGGGAAAATAGTATAAATCAGAGAACAAACACGATGCATCTCTGTCGATACTGTGCAGGTGATGAGGGATGAGATAAGGTCAAGAAATAATGACGGTGCCGCCCACTTACAGCTTGCAGGTGGGGCTTAGAGCTGCGTATCTAGGAGTTGGCATATAAGAAAAATAGAATAAAAAGGGGGTTCTTTAGGTAATTGTTTTCAAGAAGAGTGCAGGGGAAGTGACAAGGCTGCGGAATAATTCTGGCATTTCAGTCAAAGTTGCACAAGGTGGCAAGTCAGTGTGGACACCTACGCTCAAGAAGTGAGTTGGAAGAGTCTGGGAAGTTCACCCGTGAAGAGGGTCTCAGTGCCCTGCTGGGTGCTCTGCTAAGTCTGATGATTGTGTGATCTATTTTTTGGAAACTGTTTTAAATGGCTAATAGGAAAATTATGAAGAAAGAACAAACATAATACAAGGAGAAGATGTAGCAACTGTTACAGAAAGGAAAGATGAAAGCCATTATGAGCTCCCAAGCTTTTAACCTGTTTTCTTTCCTTCTTTCTGTTTTGCATCCCTCCTTCAAGTATTAATTAAGCTACTACTATAAACAAAGTATTGCGCTAAGCATGGAGATCATTCTCTTCTCAAATATTTATTAAGTGCTTAATCTAGGCACTGAGCGTTCATCAGTGACTGATTCAGCAGAGTCTCTGTTCTCATGAACATCTAAGGTGGTGGGTGGGGAAGCTGGGGAAGGACAGAGACAGGCAGAGACAACAATACGCACAGAAGTTATAATCCAGGAAGGTGTGATGGGAGGTATGAAGAGACCCAATTCACAGCCAGAGGACGGAACATGAGAGTGGGTGAGGTGTCGGTGAGGGAGGCCTTGCTGAAAAGGTGACATCTGAGCTGGCAACTGCAGGAGTAAGCCTGAGCTGTGCAGACATCTGGGGGAAAGCCAGTTGCTACCTGAACAGTGAAGAAGAGTTTGCCAGTTATCCAAATAAAATGGACCAGGAAATCTTGCAGCGAGAGCAAATAACTTGCACAATCTGGAAGGTGGGAAAGGACAAAACTCATCCAAGTGACTGAAGGAAGTTTGGTTTGAAATGTGATGTGGGAGCAGCCCAAGATGAGCTTGGACACAAGCAAGGGTCAAAACATAGATAGCCATAACCATTCTCAGAAACTGGACTTTCTCTTAATGACAGTGGAGACTCATTGATGGTTTTAATCAGCAAAGTGACATGACCAAATTTTTATTTTGGAGAATTCCTTCTGGCTGGTGCAAGGAGATGTGATTACAGTCAGACATGGATGAGAATGGTAGCAGAGACCACTTAGGATGCTGTGTGGTAATTTAAGTAAGAGCTATTGGTGGCCTGAACTAGGCTAGTGAGAGAGAGGCCCGAGAGAAGAGAGCAGAAGAGACAAGCTAGAGATGGGAGGAAATCAGAGGAGAGGAATCAGAATAACCCCCAAATCAAGGATAACACGTGGTAGAATGGTGGTATATTCACCAAGGAGGAGCAGCAGGTTTGGGGTAAGAAGAGGAGTTTTGAAGAGCAAGGAGCTGAGTAATGGAGTCTGACCAAGTTCAAAATACATTTGGGCCACTGGGTGACAACCTCAAATAATTTATGAGAATAAAACTCAGATGGGCAATGTAACTGGGCCAGGTATCAAAGTGTTGCAAAGACCAAAGCTGAGAAGACCTGGGTTCACATCCCCATTTGCTCATCTATTTTTGTTTTTTTAAGTTTGTTTTGTTGTTGTTGTTTGTTTGTTTTTTAATTTGGACCATTGCTTCTGTTTCATGTTTTCGTTTTTTGGCTCCAGGGCATGTGGGATCTTAGCTCCCTGACCAGGAATCGAACCTGCATCCCCTTCACTGGAATACAAAGTCTTAACCACTGAACCACCAGGGAAGTCCTTACTCATCTCTAAATGAGACAGTTGGGTTAGATTTTGAGAGTTGTTAAATTTCTGTGGCAGGGTGAAGAGTAAAGGCCGAGTTTGTAAGAAGAAAACTTTTGGAAGAATTCTGCCTCTATATAAATAATTTCCATTTTTGAAATTGATGGTTTGAGACTAACATCAATTTATTTTTGTGCCAGCAGAAATAGAACCAGGGTGAGGAAGGGCAAGTAAATACTCTGTATGTAAATTACAAGGAAAACAATTGTTAAGTACCAAATGATATGGCCAAGAGAAGGGGGTTGTGAAGGGAAACAAAATAAAACAGGTTGTGAAAAATGTGGGCATGATTTGATCCAGGGATGTGGGTATAGAAAAGGAGAAAAAATGAGGGAGACATCAACTTATCAATAAAGATCCTCAGAAGCAGTGAAAACACCTGTGGGTATAACAACAGTAGTAAAGGCTATAAAAGAGGCAGAACTAACCAGGAGGGGAAATAAGCTTTAGGGAGGAAGAAGGGGTAGGACAGTGGATGGAGAGGAAGATCATATGAGGCTATGATAACCGGTAGGTAAGGTTTGCAGAGAGATTCCTGGTTTGCTTGGTGGTATTAAGGCAGCTGGAAACACACGTCTCACTTGTGGGCTTTAATGCCTGTGAGCGTCAAAAGTGATGACAGTTGAGAGCACTTAGAGTGGTATAAAATTCTATACACATGTAGGAAATTCTTAAGCTTTTTCAGTTAAAGAAGAAAAATATTCTTTCCGACGAGTGTGTTACTTGTTCTTCCCCACTGAAAACCACAGAGGAGTAGATCAGACACGTGAAGGTGTGTTTGCTTCTCACACAATCTCCTGAGAAGGAGACGTGTTCATACACCTTAAGTGGGAGAATTTGGGCAATTTATTCCTGATTATTTAGGACAATGATATTCAGGTTCCTCTGTGTGTCATAGCTGTTCTACAGGGAACCACTGCATCTGTCAATTCTGCTAAAGTCTCAGTTTGAAGATTGTTTCATTCCTGTGACTTCCTTTGATAAATCAAATAATGTCTTAATACTCTGTAGACATGATCAAATGTAACTTGAAGGGGAATAACACTGGGAGGTAGGTTTGGCAAGGTATCATCCTCTAGGACTTACCCAGAAGACATTGATTCAGGCCGAGTAGTTGAGAGAGAGAGATTGAGAGACAGAGAGATGATTATATTCACTGGAAAACAAGTACATATTAATGAATGTATTTTTTTTTTCCTGTAAGCTAGCGAATGTGGCTAAGAGTCTTGACTTTTCTCCTTGGCTGAACATGAACTTCTTAAAGTCCACCTGAATCTCTCAGCTTTGGTTCGAGGCTTCCCAGGTGGTGCTAGTGATAAAGAACCTGCCTGCCCGTGCAGGAGATGTGAGACCCAGGTTCAGTCCCTGGGTTGAGAAGATCCCCTGGAGGAAAGACATGGCAACCCACTCCAGTATTTTTGCCTGGAGAATTGCATAGACAGAGGAGCCTGGCAGGCTACGGTCCATAGGATCACACAGAGTTGGACGCAACTCAAGTGACTTGGCATGCATGCATGCGTATGCCATCCCCTGGCTCCTAAGCCAGTTTCTCTAAACTGGGTCATGGCTGCTGTGTGGCATTGTTCATGGGAATGCGAAAAGTGTACTTTCTGCCCCCAGGTTTTCCCACATAGTTTCTCTTAGCTTCTTCTTGCTCTCCCGTTGATGTCTTTGATGTCTTTTCACCCGTACTTTTTAACATAAGTGATGTCGGTATAGTACTTGAAGGATTTTCTGAGAAGTGCCACTTCTAGAGAATGTGGTCCCTTTGGGCCTCTGGCTGTGCTTCCAGAAGAGAGCATCCTTGCCCTCTTCTCTCCTTTCCTTTCTTTATTGTCTGCCTTCTTTTCTTCTTTCTTCTTCCCCATGCATAGTTGGATAGTCAGGCCTGGAGCGATCAGAGTTATATCAGTACCTGCCCTGAATTCTTTCCTAATCCAAATCCTTCCCCTACTTGGATCCCCGAGTCAGATGTCTGGACTGTGAGAATTTCTCTGGAGGAGTTGTTGCTCCCTCCAAGGTGGCTGAGCAAAGTAACATTGTACATGTGGCAGGCACATGGCTGAATGCTCTGTCTTTGCCTGGGATTGGATGTTGATTGACAGGGCACCAATAGCAACTTTATTTTATGTACCCAGAGCCCAGCTAAACTGTATGCCTTACCAGGTGGCAAAGGCTGGTCTGAAAGTCTGGAGAAACTGTGAGTGTCTGAGTGAGTTTTGATATTTAATTTTGCTCTGATCCATTTGAGAGGCAGAAAGGGAAGACCGTGGGTGGTACAGAGCCTCTAGGGGTGTAAGTGACACTCTGAAAGCATTCCTTCCTTTCTTGGTTGCTGTTTCTTGATCTAATGGAAACAGAAGGCCACATAGAAAATTCTTAAGCTTTAGCATTTAACTAATGCGTTTGGGGAATTGAGGGAGGGGAGCACTTTTCCAAACTGGTAGAAAGACCTCCAACATGGAAACAAGAAAAAACTCTTTAAAATAGCTGAAGACATGTTAAAATAAATAGGGCCACCTTGCCTTTTCCCTTTCAGACAAGACTTTTCAAGTAGCCGCACAAACAAAATCACTGTGCCTGGGAGTCTTGGGGACTCCACAAACACTTGATGGATTCAAGACAGAGGTGTGGAGGGCTGCACTGATTGTGGTTGAACCCAAGAGAAGACGTGACAAAGGATCCTGGTATATTCCTGTGTATTAAATTTCCCTTTCCAATTTAGTATGTTTCATCACATTTGCCGTCAAATTTAATAGATGCCATTATTTTATGTTCCATAAAGAAAAGAAAAACAAGTTGTCTAAAGTATGAAATGCCATTGATTTTAAGATGAATCTTGATTTTAGAGCAGTTATTTTGTGAACAGCTTTAGAATAGGTGAAATATCATAATAGAAGATCTATAGGCTCTAGAAGGGAAGAGAGATGACCTGCCCTTCATGCAGTTCCCTTTGCTGAAACACTGAGCTGAATGCCCAAACTTCTTTAAGTTTCTTCCTTTAGTAGATGAATAGAACTTAATAGGTTTTCCTCTACTAGTTGGTAAGTAGGAGTGCCTTTGACCTCCTGCCTATTTTCCGTGTACTTTGGAAACGCACGGTTATCCCCTAGGCCCAGGGATGGTCAGATTTGTGAAACAGATGGTGTATGCTTTTCAGACATCTCCATCTTGCTAAATCCCATTCATTCTGTGACACTCCATTCATTATTCTCCCCAGTATTGCATGCCCTCGTGTTCCCTAGTGATTGCCCAGGCGGCTCTGGGGAAATCTGTCAGTGCGTGTTTTGAGAAAGTACCTCAGATTCCTTTCTTTTCCATCCCCCATGTCAAAACTTAGTTGTTCTAGATACTATTCCCTTGGATCCTTGCTAGGTGACTAGCTAGTTACTCTGAGATTAAGTAGTGACAAACTGGTACTAGCTTAGGTCATTCCTTCCAAGATACACATTTTAAAGTGAACTTGGACCTTGTTGAAGATTTTTAATCCTAAAAGTGATGATTGAAAGGTCAAAATAATTGAGAAAATATTTGACCTGAAGGGCTTACTGTATTCTTCAAGTCAGAGTATATATAGAGAGCATATTCTAAGGCTTTAGTTTACCAGGTTAGTACATAGACTGTCAGAAGGATCTGGGGCGAGTCTAGCCCATATCACAAACTGTCCCCCACTCCTGAGCCCTTGGCACACTCTATGATTTAATCACAGCTCACTTCTTGTTGAGACATGCACTCAGAATCCTCCTTAACAAAACTCTTACATCAAGTGATTGGAGTTGACACGTGAAATGAAGTCTGCTTTCTAGCTCTGATATAAGTCCTCTTGGGCAAGGGTGTTTATCAGCTCACATACCTTTTCTCGCTTATGAGCACAGTCACCTTCTTTCCATCCAGAGTCTCTTAATCCATCAGGGTAAGTGAAGGAAATAGTAAGAAAATATGTAGAATCTTGTTTTCAGAAGTATTTCAGTCTCATGTATCAGGACATTTGTCAGAACTGAAAACTGGAGAAGATGTTTTTGGAAAACAGTGTGTGCTTGTCCTATGTGGAGCTCTCCCGGGCAACATGGACAACAGAGAACTGGGGCAGGCTCTGGGCCAAGCAAGGGAGATGATTAAAGGCTGGGGCTGGAGCATCTGTGTGTGGCAGTGTTAAAGCATGGACTAGCCTGGAAAGGAAGAGCCTGCCGAATGACCTGAGGATGGTCATGACACGCTAGGACCGTGACTGTAGTGTTCACCAGCTATTTTCTGTCTCCCGGAAGATGATGGACCTCTGGCCAGAAGGAAATGTTGATTTGTTTAAAACAGGAGCTGCCAGAAAGGCCTGCACATGTTGAGTGTTTAGTATATAGTATATACTCTTGTAGGGGGTGCCCATCTGTGATGGAGTTGGGGGGCTACAGATTTCCTGCTCTTGAGCAGCTGATGGTAACTAGAGTGGGATGAGACAGCATCTTAATAGTGAACAGTTACTTAGGGCCCAAGTGGAGCTCATAGTCACTCTTCTCCATGCTTTCCATACATTAACGTATTGTCTCCATTTTACAGATGAGGAACTGAGGCCTGGAGAAGTTCTGTAAATTTCCCAGGATCACACTGCTGGCAGTTATTTGAGTTACTTAGAGTCAGGATGGGCTCTAGAATCCCCACCTGAGTCATAATCCCGTGCTGTCTCTTCAGTCACTCTCCCCCTGGGCAGAATGAGTTACTCTAGAAAAAGAGAAGTGAGAGAATGCTCCCAGATTCCTCAGTATGAGCTCACTGGGATGTCCCTGTGGCCACTGAGAATCTCCTCCTGATGAACTCTGTGATTCTCTTGTAAAATTGGAGAACAGCGCCAAGACGTCAACCTATATGCATCCCCAGTGAGAAGCACAATGGTTGATAGGAAGAGTGTTCAATGGATGGATGGGTGAGAGGATGGATGTTTACACTGGACATCAGCCTAGTTTTGAAATACACACTAGGAGAGAGAACCAGCCTCTCCAGAAAAGGAGGGAGAACTGGTCTCCGACGAAGTTAAACAATAACCAAAATTCAAGACTCTGTTCCTTCCCAAGAACTCAAAGATTATGTCTTGTTAAGACCTTACCTAAAACTTACTTTCTCCACAGATCTCCACAAAGAGCACCAGACTTACTCCTTCCGATGCCAAATGTCTGTCTGTGCGGAGTCTCAGTCCATCTGGATGCATTGTACATGTCTCTGCTATGGAATGACTCCTAGTGAATTCTAGTATAGAATGAGTTCTGTGAGGTGACACACCAGCTCTCCAGGAGAGGTGATAGCCGATGTCTCAAATCTTTCATTTCTGGCTCGTTGTTTTGGCTTAGTTCTGAATGAGTATTTGAGAAATACTAATGAATCTGAGTATTTCCACTCAAGACCTAGCAGGTGAACCAATACAAGGCCCAGAAAGCACTATACCAGGGTTATTGTAATGCCTGCTGCTTATTTTTATTATTTAGAAAAGAGAAATTTCAATTTTGCTGCTGCTATGCTGATCACCCCCTGTAATAACTACGATATGTAGTCATTCATTTTACTGTGGGAGAAACGAAGCCATCCAATTCTGGTACAGGGCCAGAGACTGAGACTATAATCTGCTACAGGACTGAGACTATAATCCACACCTCCTGGTTCTTAGTTCCCTGCTTGTTTCTCTAAACCCATATTTTATTAGAAACTAGTCTAAGGAGTCCTGGTAAATGAGAGCAGTCACAAGTAAGCTTGTTGATCACCAAGAAGTTACAGCCATCAGAGGAAACGGTCCAGGGCAGTGGTTCTGAAAACCGGGCTGCAGGTCATGTGCCATCAGGATCAGCTTGAGTTCTTTTTATAAATGCATATCCCTGGGCGTCTACTCAGAACTGTTGGATAAGAATACCTGCTGGCTAGCTCAGGACTCTGCATGTTCCGCACATTCCCCAGGTGATACTCACAGCCAGGAATTTAATGGACCAGCTGGTCAAGCGATTTCCTACAGTATAAACCACTTATTGAATAGGCTTTGTGCATAAAAACAGTCTTAGGAGATGATTTACTTCCATTATCTTGGTTACTTTCTTGGGGTGGGGGGGTCTTTATTTCTGTTTGTCACTTTTCATCTTTTGGGACATTTAAAATTACATTTAAAAGCAATAAAAGAGAAGAATACATAAAATATGAGTTTCTTGAGCTTGCAATTTGGACTGGGTCATATATAATATATGTGCATAAACTTTGTTCTTGTATACATGTAAATAGAATTTGTTTTCAATCTGTTAGCCACATACAGCAGTGATGAACAAAGTGTGTATGTGTAAAGAGGTCTCATCTGGAAGCTGGTTCACCTAAAACGGGTAGTTCTGCGTAGAAATAGTTTGGAAAAGAATGAGGTTTGGGAGAAACTTTCTGTCTCACCTTGTTTATTTTTGAATGATGTTTTAATGCTCTTTCCTACAGCCCCATTTTCTCCCTCTGATTTTTCCCAGCCCTTGGAAAACTTCTTAGTGGCTTTTCCACTCAGGCTGTGTGGCCCATGACTCCTTCCTCTTCCTCATTTTCAGGCCTTGCCTTGCCTTTAGGTCCATGATGAGATGTTCAAGACATCTCTGCAGGTCTATATTTCTCCATCTGTAAAATAGCTAAATTTATATTCCATCAAAGGATCATCAAACGTATAGTGAAGTTATTTTTTAAAGGTATACTTTAATATGTGATGAGCAGGAGTTCCCTTGGATCAAGAGGTTTAAATTTCTGCCAGGAAGTTACTAATCAAGACTGGCCTGCTGCCTGGTTGAAGCCCAATTTTTCTCTTAGAGATAGTTTTCAAATATACCTGTGATGGATTCATTTTGATATTTGGCAAAACTAACACAATTATATAAAGTTTAAAAATAAAATAAAATTTAAAAAATATTGGAATTTCAAGGCTCTTTTGGCTTAAAGTAGATGCTAGAATCTGAAGGCCTAGAGGGTACCTGAAGCCCAGAGAGATAAAAATGATTTTCCAAAGTCACATACCACAGTGGCAGAGCTGTTGGATGAAGTCTCGGACTCCTGGTCCAATATTTAACTTAAAATAGCACCAAGGGGCCCAACTCTTCAATTGCAGGCCTTTTTTTTCTTTTACACTCAGTAGCATGGCTGAAAAGTTGAAGAGACCACAGCTGGACTCCTAGGCATCAGTGATTTGGATCAAGAGGATGACATCCCTCAGGCAAAGTGCACCTGGAATATTTTTTCTTAAAGCAAAAGTTGGTCATGATAAAAATCATACTGGCCAGTGTCCTTGCATGTTTTATTATTACTAAAACATTAAAACATAGAAGTAGTTTGTTTTTACTTATATTACTGTGTTTCTCTACTTGGAAAGTGGCAGTCAGCCCTTAGAATATTAGCTGTGTGGTATTGGTACAGCTGCATGCAGTCTCTGTGTTGCTTTTTTTTCATCTTTAAATGGGACTGACAGGATCTGTCCTGCCTACCTTCCAACATAGTTGTATAGAAGGAATGACATGTGTTATAATAATATTTCCAAAATTAGAAGAGCTAAAGGAGAACTCTAGTCAAAGCTATGGTTTTTCCAGTGGTCATGTATGGATGTGAAAGTTGGACTATAAAGAAAGCTGAGCACCAAAGAATTGATGCTTTCAAACTGTGGTGTTGGAGAAGACTCTTGAGAGTCCCTTGGACTGCAAGCAGATCCAACCAGTCAATCCTCAAGGAAATCAGTCCTGAATATTCATTGGCAGGACTGATGCTGAAGCTGAAGCTCCAATACTTTGGCCACCTGATGGGAAGAACTGACTCATTGGAAAAGACCTTAATGCTGGGAAAGATTGAAGGCAGGAGAAGAAGGGGATGACAGAGGATGAGATGGTTGGATGGCATCAGCGATGCAATGGACATGAGTTTGAGTAGGCTCCAGGAGTTGGTGATGGACAGGAAAGCTTGGCGTGCTGCAGTCCATGGGGTTGCAAAGCATAGGACACGACTGAGCAGCTGAACTGAGCTGATAGAATTCCTGAGATCTGGTACAACTGTGATACATTTCAAGAATGCAAAAGCCCTTGAAAGAAAAATGAGGAAATCGAAAAACTATAAGAGTAAGAGGAATGGGACTCCCATTCATCTTCCCCTTGCAGCTTTAACAGACTGGCTGGCCACTATGAGATCTGCATTTTAGATGAACAGGCTAGTTAGACACCCATCTATCATTCTCAGTCATTTCTTGGCCCCCCATTTGGTCAAAATTCTAAGTACAGTGTCTCTCTAAGACGTTTTGTTTCCCACATCCCTTGTCGTGAATGGAAAGCTCGAGAAAGGTGCAATGGTTACCCAATGACGTAAACTTTTCCAAAGATTCAAAGAGCCAAAGTCAGCCCAGTGAGAAAACAAATAAAGAAAATGCTAAAATAACATTGAGGACAGAGGCTGCCATAGAACCTGCCAAGAAGATATGAAGTTTGATTAGAATAATTATTTTAATTGAATTATCATTTTAAATCAGTTACAGGAAAGGATTTCAATGGAAAGATGCCAAAGTGTACGCATGGGATCCATTTGTTGGGCGGCATGTTGGGAACATAAGTAACTGTGGGGTACACTCATGCCTTCCTTAATAAACACTCACACACACTCATAAAACCTCTCCCAACTGATCTTCACACCCAGAGCTGCAGACCTTGGCTCTGCTGGACCCTGTAATGGGATAACTCAGGGTGATTATGTGGTTTAGTAAATATCCATAAATTAAGGATAGTGTTTGAAGGCTGCCAGTAACAACCTCAGTTTCCCAGTATCCCCCAGAGGAGAAAATTAATTCTTCCTAAGAGTTTGGGGTAAAGGCAAGCCAGGACAGAGAAGATTACCTCCTTCTATTTCTCCCTTCCAATAATTGGTTACCCTCCTGGTCCTTCCCAGGACACTGGAAGCAGTTCATGCAATCTCTGGGTCTCAACAGGAACATACTTCGAAGAGGAGGCTGATTACATTGACTGAAATCCATCCTGGCAAAAAGCTTTTGCTGCAGCTGGTTCCATTTACATTTTGTATTTTTGTAGCTTGTGCCTGTTCCAGGGAGGGATGGGATAATTGATTTAAATCAAATTATGAAACGTGATACTTTGAATTCCTAAAAACATATTTCCTGGCACTGCATTCAGCAATGGAGCTCTCATAGGTACGGTGGAATGGGATGGGCAAGGCTGAGTCTCCTTGAACTGTGTGTGTGTGTGTGTACGTGCATGCGTGCACATGCATGTCTATGTATATGTGTTTAGAGCTTGGACAGGAGTATCTGCCTAAAATCTCTAAGGGAGTCTGATCTCCCCTTGTCGTAGGTGAGAAGCAGCCATCACGTCTCCACTGTTCCTTTCTCCTAGTACAGCCATTGATTTTAATAGTGAGCTTCTCCAGTTTCATGCCTTTGATCATGGAGCTGAAATTAAAGACTGTACATCGTGTAAATGACAAAGGAAATAGATGGGGGCTCAGCCAAAGATGCTAATAACTTTAAGACTTCACTGCATCACACATTCATTTCCATTTGGAAAGACAATTTGCCTCCTAGATTTTAAAAGCTATTTTAGAACGATTTCAAAATCAAGATCCTTAATGTCGCTTTGCTCCCATCTGTAGCCTAAATTATTTGTAATTAAGTTAAATAGCTTCATATAAATAGTAGACCTATGCAGTCGGGGGAACGATTGTTTCACATACATCCGTGCTTTGTGGAATTACGAATAGCAATAGCATCTTTAAAAAGCAGCCCCCACTCTGTGTGGTGCAGAACTTTGACGTGGCATTTTGGAAAATGATTTTTTTCCTTTAAATATTACAAGTGATTCACATTAGATCCTGGGTCCAGTGAGGTAGCCAAATTTGAATTACACCTCTGCTAGTTACTACTTCTGCAACCTTGGGCAAAATATTTAACCTCTCTGTGTCTCAGTTTTCTTATTTGTAAAACGATCATGATAATAGCAACATTAGATTATACAAAAAGCCTAGCACATAGCAGGACTGTTTCTTTTTTTCAGTCATTATTGAAGAAAGAATAACACCTATCCTGACCGTCTATATACTTCCTGGAGTGTTTTTAGCCATTTATTTGGATGGCTTGTTAAGCCCTGCTACTTCCACTCACGTGGTCAAGTACTCTTCTCTTCTAGAGACTTAACCCAGCCCAGGGAGTAGCTTGGGAAGGTCTTGCAACCTTAAGCCATTTGGACCGAAAGGTTGGGCCTTTCTGGGACTCTAACCTTACCTTGACTGTCCTTATATTTACTTATGGATAAACTTATGAATGGGCTTCCCTGGTGGCTCAGACGGTAAAGAATCTACCTGCAATGTGGGAGACCCACGTTTGACCCCTGGGTCAGGAATATCTCCTGAAGAAGGGAATGGCAACTCACTCCAGTATTCTTGCCTGGAGAAACCCATGGACAGAAGAGCCTGGCGGGCTAGTCCATGGGGTCACACAGAGTCAGACATGACTGAGCGACTAACACAAACTTATGAACAAAGATGGAACTCTCAGACCAGCAGTTAATTTCTGAAGACCAGTGCTTGCTGTGTTGCCAGGCTTTATAATCTGCCCAGAAAAGTGTGTGCTTTCTTCAACTTCTCCCCAGCAGCATCCCAGGTTTGCTTCTGTGAGTGGTTTTTCAAATGAGTTAGACTTCATGACACTGTCACCCCCGCCCCCCACGAGGGGAGCACAGACACCTTTGCTCAGGCTTGATACTCAGGCCATCTGGGCCTTGGCGAACCAGGGCAGTCCAGGAGAGCACTCAACAAGGGCAGGTAGAAGACTGATACAACTTTGCTTTCTGAGGTGCGAATTCAGAAGAATGGAGAGAAACCCAAGCTCATGCTCAACTCTCTTGAGATAAAAATGTCAGATAATGTCAAATAGTGCTTTGAGTCATTATCAAAATTCATTTTGATCTAAGTGATTCATGCACACAATTAAACAGTACAGGGAAACACAGAGAGAGCAGCCCCTTGGTCCCATTCTCATGTGCTTCATTATCAGAGAAGTAGATTTCAGTAGTCTAAACTGTTTCTTTCTGATGTGTATATCCATATTGCTAAAAGAACACCACTCTTAACTACTGTTGTTTAATGTAGACCTTATCTATTGGCTCCTTTTTTGTGTGATAAATAACAATTTAGCTCTTAAAACACCAAAACCCTTAACTTCTTCTTCTCCTCACATCTCAATATAGTTATATCACAATCTTATTAAATTGATAGAATTTCCATTATCACAATTATACAAATATTGTCACTGTAGAATTAGTAGTATGCTATGATTCTAATGATTGCCCTGTTTTAACACATTGTGGATTTCCATATACTTTTCAGGTTGGGCTAGGTTTCATTCATTCAGTTAGTTCAGTCGCTCAGTCGTGTCTGACTCTTTGTGACCCCGTGGACTGCAGCATGCCAGGCTTCCCTGTCCATCACCAACTCCTGGAGCCTACTCAAACTTATGTACATCGCGTTGGTGATGCCATCCAACCATCTCATCCTCTGTCATCCCCTTCTGCTCTCAACTTCAATCTTTCCCAGCATCAGAGTCTTTTCCAGTGAGTCAGTTCTTCTTATCAGGTGGCCAAAGTATTGGAGTTTCAGTTTCAGCATCAGTCATTCCAATGAATATTCAGGACTGCTTTTCTTTAGGATGGACTGGTTGGATCTCCTTGCAGTCCAAGGGACTCTCAAGAGTCTTCTCCAACACAACAGTTCAAAAGCATCAATCCTTTGGCATTCAGCTTTCTTTATAGTCCAACTCTCACATCCATACATGACTACTGGAAAAAACATAGCTTTGACTAGCTGGACCTTTGTTGGTAAAGTAATGTTTCTGGTTTTTAACATGCTGTCTAGGTTGGTCATAGATTTTCTTCCAAGGAGCAAGCATCTTTTAATTACATGACTGCAGTCACAATCTGCAGTGATTTTGGAGCCCCCCAAAATAAAGTCTGACACTGCTTCCGTTGTTTCCCCATCTATTTGCCATGAAGTGATGGGACCAGATGCCATGATCTTAGTTTTCTGAGTGTTGGGTTTTAAGCTAACTTTTTAACTCCCCTCTTTCACTTTCATCAAGAGGCTCTTTAGTTCCTCTTCACTTTCTGCCATAAGGGTGGTGTCATCTGCATATCTGAGGTTATTGATATTTCTCCTGGCAATCTTGATTCCAGCTTGTGCTTCATCCAGCCTGGCATTTCTCATGATGTATTCTGCATATAAGTTAAATAAGTAGGGTGGCACTTTATAGCCTTGACGTACTCCTTTCCCAATTTGAAACAAGTCTGTTATTTCGTGTCCATTTCTAACTCTTGCTTCTGGACCTGCATACAGATTTCTCAGGAGGCAGGTCAGGTGGTCTGGTATTCCTATCTCTTTCAGAATTTTCCAAAGTTTGTGGTGATACACACAGTCAAAGGCTTTGGCAGAGTCAATAAAGCAGAAATAGATGTTTTTCTGGAACTCTCTTGCTTTTTCAATAATCCAGTGACTGTTGACAATTTGATCTCTGATTCATTCAGTAATAACCCCATTTTAGTGTCTCAGAACAACAGAGGTTTTTTTCTTATTCATGTTGTGTGTTCACGATGGGTGATTTAGGGGATGTGAGAGGGACTCTACTAATTATAGTCGCCAAGGGTCCTAGGCCCTTAGAGCAACTACTATCTTTTTAAAAAATGTTTTAGTGAAGTTGATTTACAATGTTGTGTTACACTTGTGTCTTTTTGTTTGGCTTTTATGGCTGAGCCAGGTGGCATATGGGATCTAAGTTTCCTAACCAGGGATCGAATCCATGCCTCCTGCATGGAAGGACAGAGGCTTAGGCCTGGACCACCAGAGAAACCAGTGTCTTGAACCAGCCCGTCTCCACACAGAAGGAAAAGTGCTCTGGAGGCAAACAAGCCACTTCAACTGCTCTGGCCCAGATATTATGCAGGTCACATTTGTTTACAATTCCTTGGCCAGAACTAGTCACATGGCTTCACAAACCACAAGATGCCTTTGAAGAGAAATTCTACCTTGTGTCTGAAAGGTGGAGAGGTAGATATATCTGGTGAAAAGCATTTAAGTTGGCCACCAAATATTTTCTTAATTTTTCACAATTGGTTTGTCAGATCTATTAATATAATATATCTCTCGGTTATATGTTTTACCCAAGTGTTTAAATTTGTCATTTAATCAATTCCTTAAAGAAAACTATTTCACAGCTACTGTAATGGAGACTTCCTTTTGTCTTTCCTTTGGATTGGATCCCTTACTTTGAGATCTCCTTACTGTTTCTCCATCTAATTTTACTCCTTTTCATCAGGGAGGTTACTCTTTCAGTTGCTTCCTAAGAAAGGGTACGGGGAGCCAGAAGATGCAGGGAAGTTATAACTGAGTCTTTCAGAGCAGTCTTCCCTGCTTTTACCTCCAACTACTTTTTAATTTGGCTGTGTTAAGAATTCTGATTTGGCAATCACTTCTCACTAATAATTCTCAAGGCATTCTTCCATTTATCCAGCTCTTTATTATTGTTGAGAAGTCCTGTCATTTTGATTCTTAAACCTTTGCTTGCAACCTGGAGTTTTTGAGTGGAATCTTTTAGAATTTTCACTTTACTCTTACTTTGAGACTTCACAGTGATGTGCCATGGTCTGAGTGTTTTGCAAATGATTTTTTTGGTAGATGTTCCATGCTCACCTGGGGTTCTAAGAGTGTGGACCATTAAAAGATTGATAATTTTGGCTTAGAGAAATTTTCTGGTATATTGGATAGTTTACATCTCACCAGTTTTTTGTTTACTTTTGTTCGAGCTTTTATCTTCACCTTTTGTGTAGGTCTGTTTTTCTCTTATCTGCCATCACTCTATCATCTTTTATTTTCTTTTCAGATTGCATGATTTTTTCTTCCAACTCTTCTACTGATTTTTGAAAGATTTTTAAAGAAAGCTTTATCTATCATAACTAGCTACTAAAAGCTGTTCTATTTCTTTGATTGTTCCTCCTTTATAGCATCTAATTATTGTTTTATAGATGCAATATCTTCTTACATCTCTGAGGATATTAGTTATAGTTTGTGAAACTTTGTTTTGTTCCTACATTATCTGTGCTTCATCTTGGTTCTTATTTCTCTGTTATTTTGTTCTTGTCTCTTTCATTCTGGAGACTTTTCTCAAGTCTGGTGATCTTTGAATAGCTGCTCTTACTTGAGAGTTGTGTTGATTGAAAGCTTTGTGGGCCTATTAATTGGTATAACATCATTGCACAGAGAATAGCATTTCCGTTGGCGAATGCTCCATATGTCAGCGTATAGACGTCTAGGACTGCGCTCCATCTCCAGCAAAGAATCTGACAATGGGAACTCTGAGGGCAAGGCATACACTTTGCTAGTTCTTCAGATAGGGCGAGTAAAAGAGGCTAGTTGACAGCCCACAAAACTCCCTTAGTCTTCCAGTTTCTTACTTCTTTATCCTATCCCATCACCTTTGCTATATCTGGAGCCTCTTTAGTTTATTCCTTTTAGAAGAATACACAGTTACAGTTTCTGCCTGGAGACTGTGTGGTATGAGGAAAGGAATTTAGACAGGCAACTGCTTTCTATACAGGCTTAACCACCAACTCCCGAAATCTGTATTTGGACTTGAGCCTGACTGCTGCCTTCTCCAGCACTGTTGGTGCCTGGTCATCTTAGGGACTCTGTAAGGGATCATCCCTCTCTTCTCATTGTGATGTCTCCCTTTCTGGTTCTAGCTTTTCTGGCTTAGCTAGACTGCTCACCTGTCTTCCTTGATATAGTTTCCTTCTGAAAATGTATTAAATTTCTCTTCTACTGATGTCTCCTCTCCTGCTTCCCTGTCCTTCAGAACGTATATCCTTTTTATTCCTTTATAATCATTTTAGTGAGGACTCCGAGGGATGAAAGTTTGCATGTCTGTGGTCAGGCTGCTGTATTTAACTGGAAGTCTCTTAATGAAAGAATTATCTCATAGTGTTGGTGACAGATTCCTCTTCTTCCTAAGTCATTTACAGCAGTTCTTTTTCTCTAGGCAGCCTCAGTCCCAAACAAAAAGGTCAGTCCTTTTTGTTGTTGTTTGGGGTTTTTTTTGGGGGGTGGGGGGGCATGCATCATGTGGGATCTTAGTTCCCCAGCCAGGGACTGAACCCGTGCCCCTTGTATTGGAAGCCTGGAATCTTAACTACTGGACCACCGGGGAAGTTCTGGTCGGGAGCCCTACAGATTCTAGGCTTGAAACTATGGCAAACTTGGCTTAGAAGTGGTAACTGCTTAGTGGTTTTAAAGCATGGACTCTGGAAAGACTTGAGTTTTTGCATTTTAGCTCCATTGTTTCCCAGCTGTGTAACCCTGGGTAAATTTCTTATTCTAAGTCTGTTTTCTCAGCTATGAAGTATAGATAATCATAGTATCTGCTTCCCAGGATTGATGAAAAAATGAAAGAAGGTTATACATCTCCTGTGAAGTGCACAGCATGGTGCCTAGCATGTGAAAAGTGAGCAATGATAGTGGATGTTATTATCATTAATTTAAACATTTGGAGCTTTCTGTTGGTGTTTTGGCTAAAATAAGTTTTATTTTACTTCACAGTTCTCTAGAAATTGCAAGCTGAACAAGTGACTGGATCACCTCCAACAAGCACTGCTCTTGAACCCAAGTTTAGTTTAATTTCTAGAACCCATAATAATCTGTCCTATTTAGGGAATGAGCTTAAATCCCAGCAACATTTTGAGCTCAGAAAGGCTGAGCCATACCCCAGAAGGTTGAAGTTAGGGTCAACCCATAGTCTAGAGCAGATGTTGGCAAACTTTGCTTGTAAAGAGCAAGATAATAAATATTTGAGGCTTTGTGGTCCAACTGGTCTCTTTCTCAACTCTTCAGTTTTGCCATCAGAGTGTGAAAGCCACCACAGACAACACAGAAACAGATGCACCTGGTTGTGTTCCAATGAAACTCGACTTATAAAAAATGGTTTCAGTTGAGTTGGGTTGCTAACGTCTGGCTTAAGGCATAAGAGCAAGAGGAGGGAGAAGAGAATGAGAACAAGGAAAGGAAACAGAAATGTACTTATAAGGGAGGAAGCCATGCCTCTCAAAAGCAATCTGGTGATTTAAAGTAGGCTTAAGGATGTTGACTACCATGAAATCTCTCTTACTTCTCTATCTAGTTGCCCTGTAAAGGATGACCCTGGGGAAAAGTAGGATGAGGGGAAACATTTTTGAGCTGCAATTTGAGGATCTTCATGCTCAACCCTCTTTCCTTCACATTCTTCTTTGACTCCCCTGCCTTAGGTAATGACTTCAAACTTCTTCCCCTATTTCTTTCAGAGCCCATTAGCACAAAATTACTAGTGATGGCTTGGTTTATTATTTCTCCTAGGGGAATTTGCACTTTGAAAAGGAAGTAAAATGAAAGAAAATATTTCCTCCTAAGAAATAGTTTTCTCCTTGTTTTTGTTTGTCATGTATACAGTGGACATACCTCATTGCTGAGCCTGACCCCACCTCACCCCACCCCTAATCCTTTCTAGAGTGTGGTTCAGAAATTGGGTGGTGATCCATGGTTACTATTGCACATGTTACTTGGCAATAAAAACAATGCTTCAACAATTTGAGTTGTTTTGAAATGGTTATGTTAAAATGTCCTGTTTCATCAAAAACATTAGCTTAACTTTTTAACAGGGTGACTTGATTGGATAACCCCAGTGGAATATATTCTCGGAGAAAAAGAACTATAAAAACGTCTTAAATGTTTGGGGAATCATATTATTGATTATAGCACTGACCTTGCCATCCTGAAGTTGTTGTTGTGTGTGTATATGGGATAATTCAAATGGATATTTATTTTGCTTTGTTTAAAATTGAGATTTTCAGAGTGGTTTAAGGAAATAAAGATGTAGGACCAATGAGATAAAGTGAAAATCACATAGTCCAGAATTGCAATCAGAAGGATCATTGTAAATTCATAATATTCTTTCTTTAAAAAAAGACATATTTTCAAGCTCCAGTCTAAAAAAACTTAGAAATAATAACCACTCCAGTATTAATGTGTACCCAGTGCATCCGAGTGCTGTCTACTTGATACCATTTCTCACCAAAGGATCACATCTCTTTGGAGAAATGGGTAATGCCACGTATGGGAAAGGAAATGTGCAAGATTAGTGGGGAACACTTTGTTAGACTAGGTAGTAACAAGGGTCTTAATAATATGGGGCTTATTTTAAAAAGACTCAGAAGATAATTTAAATAAACCTTTACTCATAGAAGGTGGGGCAATTTAAGTTGAATGCAATGTATTTAATCACTGGGAATGAGTTCATAGTGGTACTTTAAGACAAAACAAACAAAAACACCAAAAAATCTTAAATATATCATTGGTCACCTTTGGAGAAGAGTAGGGAGCTACCTCCTATTAAAAACAGGTAAGTAGAGGGAAAGACTCCAGCATGTATCCTGCTTTTCCAATATGATCTGTACCTTAGATTACCACATAGTTAATGAGAAGTTTCTTTTTATGGGAATATTTCAGTTACTAAAAGAAAATGATAGAATTAGGAAAAATCATGAGTTTGGCATCTCAGTTAACCTAGATCAATAGTCAACAAACTTCTGTAAACAGTCAAATAGCAAACATCTTAGGCTTTGTGGGCCATGTAGAGTTTGTTGCATCTACTCGTTTGTAGTTGGAATATGAAAGCCATCATGGGCTATATGTGAACAGATGGACATAATTGTGTTCCAGTAAAACTACTTATAAAAACAGGGTACACTGGCTAGATTTTGCTTATAGCCTGTAGTTTGAAGACAATCAGATCAAGTGATAGACAACAATCATCAGTGTTTAATAGCATTATTATAAAAGAAACAACCAAATTATGGCCTCCTAATGGAGGTAACAGAGAAGGCAATGGCAGCCCACTCCAGTACTCTTGCCTGGAAAATCCCATGGACGGAGGAGCCTGGTAGGCTGCAGTCCATGGGGTTGCGAAGAGTCAGACACGACTCAGCGACTTCACTTTCACTTTTCACTTTCATGCATTGGAGAAGGAAATGGCAACCCACTCCAGTGTTCTTGCCTGGAGAATCCCAGGGACGGTGGAGCCTGGTGGGCTGCCGTCTATGGGGTCGCACAGAGTTGGACACGACTAAAGTGACTTAGCAGCAGCAGCAATGGAGGTAAACAACTCCATCTTGAAAAAACAGCAAATCAAGCTGGAATCTGACCAAGCCTCTAGACTTAATGACCAATTTCCAGAGAATAAAAAGAACATAGTAATTTAGAAAACTCAGGGAGAGGCAATCAGACAGATCTAGACTCTGGGAAACTCTAGAGAACAAACAACTGATTTTTAAACAAACAAAAACATTGCAAGAGGAAAAATAATGGGAAGGAGTTACCTGTAGATTAAAAATGACTTAAAAAACACATCAGACAATTTCAATGAATGCATGTGATTGTTTCCTGGCAAACAACCTCAACACCAGTAGTCAGCAATAATTCCTCCCATCTCTGTACAGTTGTGGCCTTCTCCTTTCAAGAGATGGGATCTGTTTTCCTGTCCTTTTGAATGTGGGTTGACCCTAGCTTACTTAGACCAATAGCATATGACGGAAATGACACTGTTCTGGGCCTGAGCCTGAGGCCCCTTGCATCACCTGCTTTTGCCATCTTGGAACGCATCGTGTGTGCTAAGTCACTTCAGTCATGTTTGACTCTTTGTGATCCCGTGGGCTGTAACCTGCCAGGCACCACTGTCCATGGAATTGTCTAGGCAAGAATACTGGAGTGGGTTGCCATGCCCCCCTCCAGTGGATCTTCCCAACCCAGGGATCAAATCCATGTCTCTCAGCAATGATATAAGGATGTATCTCCTGGTAGAAACACTTGGATTAAGTGGGAAGGAGAGAATCCTGGCCCTCTAGCCATTTTCAGTGCAAATAAAGCATGAATTGCTATGCAAACCCTTCTCACACACCAGCGACTGCTCACCACTGCGCACCTTCACCTGCTGGCTGGAACACTCACTCTTCACCCTGGCAGGTTCTTCACCAGACCTGTCTTGGATCAATGTAAACAAGGACACAAAACAGGATTGGAGCCTGAAATAATAAAAGAAGAGGAAGATTGGTATAAGATCAAGATGTATCCCATATCGGCCTGCAATTTAATTTCAGTAGTTCTGGAATTAAGTTCTGGACTGTACTATGCTCATACCTACACATGGGCTTCCCTGGTGACTCAGTGGTAAAGAACCCACCTGCCTGTAGAGGAAGTGTGGGTTTGATCCCTGGGTCGGGAAAATCCCCTAGAGAAGGAAATGGCAACCCACTCCAGTATTCTTGCCTGGAGAATCCCATGGACAGAGGAGCCTGGTGGGTTATAGTCCATGGGGTCTCAAAGAGTCAGGCAAGACTCAGAGACTGAACAACGAGCAACTAGTGTGGAGAGTGGGGGCAACCCTCTAGTTGCGGTTTGTGATCTCCTCATTGTGATGGTTTTGCTCGTTGTCAGGCACAGGCTCTAGGCACACAGGCTTCAGTAGTTGTGACTCGGGGGCTCTAGAGTGCAGGCTCGGTAGTTGTGGCACATGTTGCTTAGCTGCTCTGTGACGTGGAATCTTCCCGGACCAGGAATCAAACCCATGTCTCCTGCATTGGCAGGTGGATTCTTACCCACTGTACCACCAGGGAAGTCCAATAAATCATTGTCTTAAGCCACCAAGACTTGATATGCTTTGTTATCCAGCAACAGATAACGGATACATTGGAACTTATTAATACTTAGAAACAATTCAAACAGATTATTAAAAAATTATGAAATAATGAGGGAAATATGAACACTGAATGAATATTTGATGTTATTAAAGAATTATTGTTAGAAATCTGAGGATGTTTCATACCTTTGCACAGTGACAGATGGTAGTTACTTATTGTGGTGATCACTTTGCAGTGTATAGCAAATATCAAATCATCATATTGCATACCTGAGACTAAAACAATGTTACCTGTCAATATGCTTCATTTCAAAACAGAAAAGACTTTAAAAGCTTCACATTTAATTTATATAAAATTATCATTAGTTTTTTAAGGTGTGATATGGTATTGTGGTTATATCTTAAAAAGATACACATTGAAATATTTACACATACAATATCTGGGAGTTGCTTCAGAATTATCTGTGAAGGAAAGAGTTGATCAGATAGAAATGAAATAAGGTGATATTGATCATTTTTGAGACTAGATGATGAGTACATCAGTTCAATTCAGTTCAGTTGCTCAGTGGTGTCCAACTCTTTGTGACCCCATGGACTGCAGCATGCCAGGCCTCCCTGTCCATCACCAACTCCCAGAGCCTGCTCAAACTCATGTCCATTTAGTCGGTGATGCCATGCAACCATCTCATCCTCTGTCATCCCCTTCTCCTCCCACCTTCTGTCTTGCCAGCATCAGGGTCTTTTCAAATGAGTCAGTTCTTCACATCAGGTGGCCAAAGTATTGGAGCTTCAGCTTCAGCATCAGTCCTTCCAATGAATATTCAGGAATGATTTCCTTTAGGAAATCATATATGAGTATATATCATGAGTATATAGTGGTTCATTATTCATATTCATTAATCTTTCTACAGTTGTATTTCTTTGAGAATTTCCATCATTGAAACTAATAAAATTAAACAAAACAAAATCTTGGTTTATAGAACTTGTATCTAAAGGGTAAAATTCCAGACATTTTGTAGCAAGTAGGGGAGTGAAATTCTTGAGCAGCAGAACCTTCCTAGCCATCTTGAAAATACCATGAAGATAAACACCTACTCAGCAAGACCAGTCCTAAATGATCACCCTTAGTGTTATTCTTTGGGGATTAATTATATCTAGAAAGTTAATGTTAAAATTCATTTTTTAACACCTTAAGTTAACATGTTAGCTTGTTTTCACTCTTTATATACGATGCAGCATTTGAAGTCAGAAGAGCCATTCCTCTTGTGACTGACTGACAAGATTTTGGTCAGATCACCTAGCCATTCTGAATCTCAACTTCCTCATGAGGATCAAATGGGGATTTACATGCCTTACTTTGGCCGTGACATCTGGCCCTGAGACAGTCTGATAATGTCCATAGGAAGTAGTCAGGGGGCAGGCTGTAGGAATCCAGTGATCTCTAGTCGTGTTCTTGTAGAACTGGAAAATATTAGGACATCCTCTTATGATTCTCTTTCCACAGAGATGGAAATGGATGATCAGAGAATTTTAGTGAATTGTATGGGACTGATGTTGATGCTGAAACTCCAATACTTTGGCCACCTGATATGGAGAGCTGACTCATTTGAAAAGACCCTGATGCTGGTAAAGACTGAGGGCAGGAGGAGAAGGGGACGACAGAGGATGAGATGATTGGATGGCATCACCGACACAATGGACATGGGTTTGGGTGGACTCTGGGAGTTGGTGATGGACAGGGAGGCCTGGCGTGCTGCAGTTCATGGGGTCACAAAGAGTCGGACACGACTGAATGACTGAACTGAACTGATACTACTATCGGTTGAATTGTGTACCCCACTCCCCAAATTCATATATTGAAGTCTTAACCTCTAGTCTCAGAATGTGGCTATATTTGGTGATAAGGCAAGAGGTAATCCAAGATGACTGACATCTTTTTAAGAAGAGGAGATTAGGATACAGACATATATAGAGGGAAGACCACATGAAGACAAAGAAGATAGCTATCTTCTCTCAAGGAGGGAAGAAATCAGTCCTGCTAACACCTTGATCTTGGACCTGTAGCTTACAGAGTTGTGAGAAAGTAAATCTCTGGTTGAAGCTATCCACTCTGGTTCTTTGTATGATAGCCATAGAAAAAGAATGCAAACTTCCAATCTCAAACATTAAGATTCTGTGGCGGATTCATTTTGATATTTGGCAAAACTAATACAATTATGTAAAGTTTAAAAAAAAAAAAAGATTCTTAATGAGATCATGGCCCTGATGGAATAGGAGGTAAGCTCTGTGCTGGGAGGAGCTAGAAGGAAGTGGGGGTAGGAAAGAAAAGCAAAACAAACAAAAAGGAGCATGGTGGAATGGAACCTTGGTGCTCACTAGATCCTGTGAGAAAGGGACTGAAAGAGAATGCAAAATATGCAAACATCACCTTTGTAGATCAGCGCGGTTTGAAGGCTTGGACTGCGCACTGATACTGCGTGTGTGGGGTGTGAACGGCTGGACATAACCACATGAGGTAGGATTATGGCTATGCTATCAGTAGTCCAGCCAGCTAATAGACATCTGCAGTATCTTTCTTCTAGAACAATATTTCAGGGCGAAAACTGGATCAATATACTTAAATATTTTTTTAAAAACCTCTTTAAAAATTAAAAAAAATATGTTTATAGGCACTCCTTTAATTTAGAGCTTTAAAAAGAATATGAGCAACATAGGAAGAAATGTGTGATAACTAGGTAAATTTGGTACTAGTTTTCACTATTTGTACTTACCTTATGCTTCTTAGATTACTCTGGAATTAACCTTCATAACTGGAAAATTTTCTCAAACTTTCAGGTCAAGCTCAAAGTCTTTTTCCCACAAGTAGCATTCTTAAAAGCACCCTAAAACTCTCTAATGAAATTTTATACATCTCAAGGTCTTCATACCTTTATATTTTATCTTCTAGTTAGTTGTCATTTATTTATTTATTTATTTATTTCTGCTTGAGGATTGAAAACACTTCGAGGTCAGAACTGTCTTAATTTTTGTATCTCCACATTGCCTAGCAGAGGGTGTTGTAATAAATATTTACTAAGTGACATTTTGTTTTCACTTGCAGAGCCTCCAGTAGTTGAGAAGCAGCCACAGTCTGGTTCTTATATGATATGAAAAGCCCTAGAAAGGCTTTTTACTCTATTTTCTCAGAGTGAAGCACTGACACCCTCATATTACTCTTTCTACAAACTAGCAAAAAGTTATTGAGGGCCTGCTCAGCATCTTGGGTGCTGCTTGTCTTTCTTTCTTTTGTTACCCTTCTTATCTCTGGGGATTTGGCTCACTGACACCCCTTATTTATATGGTCATGTCAAAAAAAAACCCACCAAACCGGTCAAACAAAAAGCTGCTTTTCTTTTCTTTTTTTTTAATACTCTGTGATTGTCACCTTTCTATTAATTTATTGCAACTAAACTAGAAGCTGTGAAGTTCTCTCCTACACTTTTCATTTTTGTTCCTTTTCTTTTGTTAAAAAATAGGTGATTGTCATTGCATAGCTTTTTCCCCCTTATATTCCTACGGTTTTTTGCATTTCACCACTTGCTGCAGATTTCAGTATAAAAAGGTTCAACTTTGTTTTCTGAGCTTTCTGAAATGTTTCTGATTGTAATATAATAGAGCAGTAATTAAATACTGATTTAGGGAGTAATTTTCTTGTGTCCCATTTCATCATCAAGGGAAGAAAACTGTTATAGTCATCAATCTTGGGGCCTTATGGTGCTAATGTTAGGTTTTGATTAGAAACTTTTCATCCCCCATTCTCCAACCATTTTATCAGCCCTTGGAATTTTCTCTAGTTTTGCCAAGGGTTCCCAGGGGAATCCCTGCAATGTCTTAATGGCTTGGAGACAGACAGGATAATGCTCCACACCTCAGGGTTTCCTTACATCGTCACACGTGCACTCTCTATAGCCTCTGGGTCCAGGTAAAATGCTGGTACGGTTGCTGATTTGAAACGTGAGCCTACCGCACATCTGCTGAGGACACTGACTATGGCAGAGAAAGTGACCCTCTCCAAGCTTTATTTGGGTCATAAAAATTCATGCTGTACACCACCTCTTTAAGAATCTGTGCCATTAAATGTGGCTAGATCCAGAGTACACTCTGGAGGAAGCCAGAAAGGACATTAAAATGCTTAGTCTATGACACACTTCCTTATTTTTGTCATTTTGACATTTATGTGTTGTTTCATTAGGGATTTTTAAGAGAAGACCCTTTTTCAGCAAGAAAATTTCCCCAGATCTTGGTAAGAATCAACAGTTTATAATCAAACAGCTGTCTGGTTTTCATTTGGACTGAGCTGGACCACCTGCCGGCTGTTAACCTCTGGAAGGTTATTATGATACAATTGTTGTTGTTGTTTGTTTAAAAAGTTTCAGAGCTCAAGGAAAATATTAGTAATGAGTTACTTAACCTGCAGTGTTTACTGTTCCCACTCAACTTGCAGATGGTGTCCCAGTGGCCAGCGAGAGGGAGGGCTCATCTGAGGCCAACACTATTTTGCACTTGTTTTGGAGACGAACCATAAAAATAGGCTTGGCAGTAAGGACGACTGCCCTTGTGGGAGGAGGAGTGGGCAGCCTTACAAAAGCCTTTTAAAAGGAAACACAACCCTTTCTGATGAGTGAGGTTGAGAGGCACCATCTCAACATAACTGTTCATTCAGCACACAGTAAACTTGAAGCTGAGGTCAGGAGATCAGTGGATCTTTTGAGCACATGTGTTTCAGCCTCAGCATTTTGAGGCTTGCTCACCATCTGCTTTTTTCACTTATATGCACACCCCTCTGACTAAAGAAATGGTGGCTACAGATTCTCTCAGGGGGCCACCTGGGTATAATTTTCTAGGCCTGATAAAAGTCCAGTCCCTGGACATCTTTGTGTGGGTTCTGATTACACGGTGACTTGCCTCTTCTCTGGACCTGGGGCCTGAGAGCATGGGCATCATTTGTAGAGATGGGAATGTCTCCATTTGGATGGAAGATTTCCCTTCAGGGACCACGAAAGGACCGCTTTCTGGAATAGATGATCCATGAGGATCAAGATTTCATCTGTTTCATTCCCTTCTTTATCCTTAATGCTTAGAATGGGGACCAGCAGCACATGGTAAAAAATCACTTAATAGTGAAAGACAGAACAAATGAATGAATATCTCTTCTTCCTGTTTTCTGTTCATCTTATTTATCCCCCAAACAATAATGAATAATATGAGTAATCAATAATTATGGTGACTCTCACCATTCATATCACAAAACTTCCAAAATTCTTTCTCTCTTTCAGAGTTTGGGAACATTTAAGATGAAAATTAGGCAAGGCAGCATTCAGGGGTTGCTTTGGGATGATTTGTGAGGCAGAAGAGATTGGGAAAAGAATTCAGACTTTGGCTGTAGATACGCTTGAGTTTGGAGTTGGAATGTGTCTCTTTCTTGCTCTGTGACCTTTGGCAAGTTAATTAGTCCCTCTGATTCTCAGTTTTGTCCTTTTAAAATGGGAATAATGCTAGATATCCTATAGGTTTTTGTATTAGACTGTATAGGTAAAGCCTGGCAGAGGACAGAGGAGCTATAAATAGCAATATAGGGATGATATAGTAATAATTGTTACTTGTACTATCAATACTATTATAATACTTACTATCATTAATTCTTTCTTACACTGACTACCAAAGGAATTAATTCTTTGTGGACTGAAACATTTTGTGACAGAAATTGCTGAGGATTTGGAGGGTTCTGGTAGCTAGCTGTATTGTTGTCATTTAGTTGCTAAGTCATGAGATCAAGTCCTCAAATGTTAAGTGCTCTTCATCTGTTCTTCTGCTCCTGATTTTCACAATTATTATTGTGTATTTTAATTGCCAATTTGTTAAATACAGTAAGATCCTTGAAGGTGGGGGTTATTGCTTATTTATCTTTGTCTCCTTATCACCTAGAAGAGCGCCTGCTACATGGCAGACACCCAGTAAATATTTACAGAACTAATACTGAATAAACAAGATCATGTAGCTCAATGTTAAAGAACTGCAACTTGAAAGACAGCAACAGGAAGACCTATGGGAAGGACACACCTTGGAAGGAATTGAGTTTAGGGAGTTAACTCATGGGATAATGTCTCAGGAGAGGACAGAAATTTGGTGAGGTGGATTGGCAGAAATTTTTGAGAAATTTTAGTGAGTTATAGGATTAGATAATCCAGATTTCATTGGGCAGAACTTAACAATCATTTCAGTGAACTAACAACAGATGGTTGACTGGATTGATGAGTTAATTGGTCAGTTCAATGAAATAGTACAATTGGCTGTAAACCTTAGACGGTAATACTCAGTAATGGTCTAGTAAATGCCCCTCAATATTCTTAAAATAAGGAACAGTTAAGAAGAGTATTACATCTAGTTCATTACCAAGTCATTCTTTTTGGAAAATTCTCACTTATTGCCTCTATGAATATACCATCTATGCCATTTCCTCCTTTTTTTTCCTCTTAAACCGAGATGATAGAGCCAGGGTATGCAAACTTTTCTGTAGAGTTAGTAAATATAAATCAGCTATGTGGGCCATTCTGCTCTTGTTGAAACTATTCAATTCTATTGTAGAAATTACTCAATTCTATTGTAGCCTGAAAGCCTAAACAATAGGTAAATAGATACATATAGCTGTATTACAGTAAAGCTTTATTTATGGATCCTGAATTGAATTTTCACAGTTTTCATGAATCACAAAATATTAGTTTTCTTTTGATTTTTCATAATCATTGAGAACTGTAAAAATCACTTTTGACTCATAGCCAGAAGGCTGGATTTGGCCTCTGGGTCATAGTTTGCTGACTCCTGGTTTAGAGCATATCAGTCTAGAATCCATATCTCATAGCTGTTCTTTCTGGTCACTTTGGTTTCTCTGTGCTTTGATCTAGATAAATTCCTCTATAATATCTTCTAATTTCAGAATTCTGTTCTTGGGTCCAGTCTAGATTTTAACTTGTCTATATGAGTTTCTTCAATAATATTAATGATTTATATATTTTACTTCCAAGATTTCTAATTGGTTCTTTTTCAGACCCACATGTTCTTATATTATTTCTGCCTGTTCCTGTTTCACATTTTTGTTTTCGTTTAAACAAATACTATTATTTAATTTTCAATTAAATTTCTTCAACCTACTTATTTAAAGTCTTTGTCATGCTCTTCTATATAATCAGTTTTATCTAGCATGAATTCACATTTCTGGTGCTAATCTTTTCAGATGTATTTCTTAACCATAGATTATGCTAAATATTCAGAACTTTATTATATAAGCTTATTTTGATTGGGTCATATTTTCTCTCCCTCAATGATCACCTCTCCTTATCTAGTGGGTTTGTAATTGCCTCTGCCTCCCCTTTTGTTCCCTCCTCCCTAAGTTCAAGATCAGATCTCACAATAATAACATTTTATACTTCTCCTTAAGATGAAGTCCCTGGAGAAGGAAATGGCAACCTACTCCAGTATTCTTGTCTGGAGAATTCCATGTACAAAGGAGCCTGGCAGGCTATAGTCCATGGGGTCACAAAGAGTCAGACATGACTGAGTGACTAACACTTAGGATGATATAGGAATGTGGCACATATAGACACTGAGTCAGAGGGTGGCTTAGCTCAGTCCTTATTAATGAAACTGAATATGTCTTTACCCTACTGCTTATATCCACAGCCACAGAACCAGGAAAAATAGGGCAGTAGTCTCCCATCTACAACTTCAGTTTCATTTCATCAGTAGGGGACCTTTAGCTTAGTCCCTAATTTCAGTTTCTCATTTTATATGGAGCTGAATTTCTAGCTCCAGTGTTTGCTTCCAGACCTGGAACCCAGTTGACCAGTTGCTCCAGCCAGCTTCCTCTCTGCATTTCTGGTTCTGAAGTGTTTAACTTTTGAGTTCAGTTATTGCTCTGTATTATTTCAGCAGATTTGGAGAGAGGGATTCCATTAAAAGGTTGTTACTCTTCACTATCTTGACTTATACTATATTATAAGAATATAAATAAATTTACTTATATACCCTTTGGTTAGCTGCTAGAATGTAAGCAGCTTGAGAATAGGGCCCCTGTCTATCCTGTTGACCACTTTATTGCTAGTACTAAGCACAGAGTAGTTGCTAAATTAATGTTTATGGAAAGAATAGTGATATAGATAACAACATATGAATGATTGTCTATACATATACATAAAATCAAATTTTATTCTTTGTGCAAGTTGCAATTTTATTTGATGACAAGTATAATTAGCACCATATCCACCTATCCATTTATTCTATGTATTCAGTGCTTGTAGGAGATATTTTTGGAAGTCAGGTATGGCATGTATTCATAAGTTATTCTTCTGCCTCCTATTAGCATTAGTCTTTGCACCTGTGAGCAAAAATAAATAGAACTTTATAAATACCAAATATTATCATCTCTTTTATTATAGCATTATTATGCTTCCAGTGATATCAGCTGTAAGATAAAAATAAAGAGAATTGAATCAATGACAGAAGCTTTTATTGATGCCCTGTTGGGCTGCTCTTGCCATATGGGAGGCTTATACCAGTACACCACTGAAGTGGTGTGAAGTTGCTTTCTGCTTTAGTTCAGAAGTATTTGTGGAGCATACATAGCTAAGTCCTGACCTTCTAGTCTCCTATTAAGGTAGGATAGTAGGTAGGGTCTAACAGTCCTTACTGTCCATTTGGATAAATGATCTCTAGTCATCTCCATGGGATTGTCAGCTCTGTGGGCTTCTAGGAACTAGAAGGCTAGTAGACTGGCCAGGAAAGACTGTACATTAATAAGTGTAAGACTCTTAGGTCCCTTCTTTGTCTAATTTGATAAGGATCTGAAGACAACAGCTCTCTTTGAATCCCAGAGAATAAGGACTTGCCACTTCTGCTGAGATCTTCCCAGCAAGTTGAGAGCCAGCTGCAATCTTGGGGAAGGGATATAATCTGTCTAGTGCTGTGTCTCTGTTGGAAGTGCGTGGGGCTTGTTGAGTCTGTCATAGGGAGATTTATCTAACAGGAGGCAGTGAATATGTGTTTGGTATCATTATTAAGAGCTAGTTTGCTCCCATCCCAAGCCATGCTAAGTGCTGGAGAACAATTTATATTGCCAGCTAGAATAGTAATATCACAAGCTTACTGAGATGACAGAGTAATCTTGTTAGCTAGACTACTTTTCTATATTGAAAACATAAAGTATTCTGCATCAAATCATATAATCTACATTTTCCCTTTCTCTCTTTAATTTGATTATGAACTATTACTGTGCTTTGCCATAAAATATGAAAGTTTTACACTTTGATAGTTTTTCAAATGCTGATTTTACTTTCTGTGCAAATACTTCATATCTTTCTAGCATAATTATTTAGCAGCCTTTTCGGGTTAATTATTGTCATTAACAATATGAGTCCTATGAGGGAATATCAATTAAAATATGCACAGCTGAACTTTCAAATGAGTAAATAATTTAGTTTTGGAGAATGACTGGAAACAGCAGGGTAACAGTCAAAAGGGGAACAATTATTTTAATGCTTATTTGACAAATGAGTCATTTTTACAGCAAATTAGATTCTTATCATAGCACCCCTACTGGTTGCCACAGGAAAGCTGTTAACATGAGTTTTTAAAATAAAAGCTGTTAAGTTATGCATGCAAAGTTAAGGAAATCATTTGTATGAAGAAAAGGTGATTAGGCTATGCATTGTTAGCTGATGGAATACTGCCACTGGGATCTAATTAGGGCCATAAATCACACAAAATGATGTGTGTATATAGGGCTTGAAGCATCCGAGTGATACATGCCATTGACAGTGAGATGGATGATTCGCCCACCCTGACTTTGATCGCTGTCCTTGTCTTTGTGCCAACCAAACCCTAAAGTCCTACTTAATGCAGAGTGGAGTTGGGGCCTGAGCCACAGGAGCTTACCATTGTAAAGGATGCTGGGGAAATTCCAAATGGACCTCCATTTTTTTTCATTAGGAAAAAGCTCAGGAGAAACAGGATGGTGGCCTTTATGGTAAATAGCCTTGAGATGAGTTCCAGTCTGTATTTTGTCAATTTCACTTAGTTAAAAATTTTTTTAAACTCAGTGATTCCAGAAGAAAAGAAGGGAGGGAGGGAGAGAGAGGGGAAGGAAGGAAGGAAAAAAAGAAGGGAAGGGGGAGGACACATTTGTAAAAACCACATATTATTTCTAAGATACATACAGTGTCTACTCCAAGCCCCATAGGGCTCAGCCGAGGGTTGAGGCAAAGCCTGATTGCAGACTTCTGGAGTTCTGAAACCAGATAAACACACTCATCATTTCCCTAATTCTCTTGCTTGGTGTTTTTGAACTGAATTGCTTTCCTGAATCCGCTTACACCATCATCCCACGGACCTCTTTGTACTGGCCTCAGAATTGATACCACATTCCTCAGCCTGAATGGGAAGTTGCCCCCTCTCTGTCCCAGATGGAGTAAACTGGATCAAGGCAGCCTACCAGTCACAAAAATCAGACCCCAAGAAATGGTCTAGGAAAACAGATTCTGAGATATGATCTAGGCTATTTCCAGGTCTGCTGTATCAGCATCACTGGGAAATGGCTAGAACTGCAAATTCTTGGACTGTACCCCAGATCTACTGAGTCAGAATCTCTGGGGTTTGAGCCCAGCAATCTGTGTTTTCACCAGTTCTTGGGGTGACTCTGATACATGCTTAATTTTGAGAAGCACTGAGCTAGGCTAGAGCCTGGAAGAACCAATCTGATACCTAGTTCTTTCACGTGATTCTGAACATGATTTCAAGAAGTCTCCAGGGAGTTAGGAGCCCTTGTAAGACACCAACGCTAGTACCTTCCCCTCCCTGCTGCCATTCATTGTTAACCACAGGTGTGACCTTGTACTTTCAACTTGATATTTTCAGGGTCTTAGTTTTTCATGGGTAAGTGCGAGTGAAACATTGCCTAAGGGAAGCAGGAATTTAGACAGATTAACTTGTAAATTAACTGCCAGTTCTTGATCTCTAATTTTTAAAGACTTGTTTAAAGATTAAAACAAGAGAGAATATATATCAAGATATGCTTTCATTACAGGTTTCTGGAATTCTTTCAAAATTGTCACTTCCGAACTGTCTCCCCTTGCGCACCTTTTGTAGAGAGATCGAAATCTCAGGCTCTGAACTCTGGTGAGCATCTTCTTAGTGTCTGAACTTCGGCTCTGAAGAATCCACTTTCAGCTTTTCAAGAGCTTTTAGCCTCAGAAAAACTGTCCCTGTTTCTCTGTATTACCACACCCAGTGGGATTCTGACTTCATCCCTTTCTCATCACTGAGAAATACAATGTTTGTGTCTGTCTTGACATTCTGTCCAAATCACGTTCTTTTAAGTGTCTTTATGTCCCACCTAATGCTGAGTGTTTTCCGTGAACCTCATTGATGGAATGAACTTCTGCACTCAAAAACTTCAACAAACCAGTTCTGCAGAAGTTTGTGGCTTCTTGGTATGGAGGTGGGAGGCAGGAGGGGACATTGGAGGTCAGGTGGGGGTATATCACAATTTTAGCAACTACTTATTATGGGCATGCTCCAGAAGGTGAGTTGGATATTCACATTTTAGAAATGCCATGTTTACGTGCTTCTCCCACTGGGAAAAATTTAGGAGTGTCTAGCTCCAGTCTGAGCTTCCCAGGTGGCTCAATAGTAAAGAATCCGCCTACGAATGCAGGAGATGGAGAATTGATCTCTAGGTGGGGAAGATCCCCTGGAGAAGGAAATGGAAACCCATTCTAGTATTCTTGCCTGGGAAATGCTGTGGACAGAGGAGCCTGGCGAGCTGCAGTCCATGGGGGTCACAAAAGAGTTAGACACGGCTTACCGACCAAACAACAGCAACAAAGCTCCTGTCCAATTAGGTCTTGAATAAGGTCATCAAGGTCATCTTTAGTGAGACTTCCAGGAAGTACTGCTCCCCTCACATGACTTCTCTATGGTGATCACAGTCTATGGGGTTGCAAAGCGTCGGACACTACGCTCTTGTGATTTAGCACACATGAGGAAAGAACTTTTTTTTATATATTAATATATCATTTAATTAAAAAATTTTTATTTTATATTAGAGTATAGTTGATTAACAATGTTGTGTTAGTTTCAGGTGTACAGCAAAGTGATTCAGTTATACATATACAAGTTTCTCAGATCAGTTCAGTTCAGTTCAGTCACTCAGTTGAGTCCAGCACTTTTCGACCCCATGGACTGCAGCACACCAGGCTTCCTTGTCCGTCACCAACTCCCAGAGTTTACTCAAACTCATGTCCATTAAGATGCCATCCACCCATTCAACTTCTGTCGTTCCCTTCTCCTCCTGCCTTCAATCTATCCCAGCATCAGGGTCTTTTCCAATGAGTCAGTTCTTTGCATCAGGTGGCCAAAGTATTGGAGTTTTAGCTTCAGCATTAGTCCTTCCAATGAATATTCAGGACTGATTTCCTTTAGGATGGACTGGTTGGATCTCCTTGCAGTCCAAGGGACTCTCAAGAGTCTTCTCCAACACGACAGTTAAAAAGCATCAATTCTTTGGTGCTCAGCTTTCTTTATAGTCCAACTCTCACATCCGTATGCGACTACTGGAAAAACCACAGCCTTGACTAGACAGACCTTTGTTGGCAAAGTAATGTCTCTGCTTTTTAATATGCTGTCTAGGTTAGTCATAACTTTACTTCCAAGGAGCAAGCGTCTTTTAATTTCATGGCTGCAATCACCATCTTCAGTGATTTTGGAGCCTCCAAAAATAAAGTCTCTCTCTGTTTCCATTGTTTCCCCATCTATTTGTCATGAAGTGATGGGACAAGATGCCATGATCTTAGTTTTCTGAATATTGAGTTTTAAGCCAACTTTTTCACTCTCCACT
>NW_011495048.1:11723578-11751937 GCF_000754665.1 Bison bison bison
CCGGATATCTTGATTCCAGCTTGTGCTTCCTCCAGCCCAGCGTTTCTCATGATGTACTCTGCATAAAAGTTAAATAAGCAGGGTGACAATATACAGCCTTGACATATTCCTTTTCCTATTTGGAACCAGTCTGTTGTTCCATGTCCAGTTCTAACTGTTGCTTCTTAAACTGCATACAGATTCCTCAGGAGGCAGGTCAGGTGGCCTGGTATTCCCATCTCTTGAATAATTTTCCACAGTTTGTTGTGATGCACACAGTCAAAGGCTTTGGCATAGTCAATAAAGCAGAAATAGATGTTTTTCTGGAACTCTCTTGCTTTTTCGATGATCCAAGGGATGTTGGCAATTTGATCTCTGGTTCCTCTGCCTTTTCTAAATCCAGCTTGAACATCTGGAAGTTCATGGTACCTACTGTTGAAGCATGGCTTGGAGAATTTTGAGCACTACTTTGCTAGCATGTGAGATGAGTGCAATTGTGCGGTAGTTTGAGCATTCTTTGGCATTGCCTTTCTTTGGGATTGGAATGAAAACTGACCTTTTCCAGTCCTGTGGCCACATACAAGTATCTATTCTTTTTCAAATTCTTTTCCCATTTAAGTTATTACACAATATTGAGCAGAGTCCCATGAGCTATACAGGAGGTCCTTGTTGGTTATCTGTTTTAATTGCAAAAGGGTCCACTTACACTGGGCAACTGCCCAGGTGGCACTAGTGGTGAAGAACCCACCTGCCAGTGCAGGAGATGTGAGAGATGAGGGTTCGAGCCCTGGGTCTGGAAGCTCCTCTGGAGAAGGGCATGGCAGCCCACTCCAGTGTTCTTGCCTGGAGAATCCCATGGACAGAGGAGCCTGACGGGCTACAGTCTATGGGGTTGCAAAGAGTCGGACACGATAAAGCAACTTAGCACGCCTGCACCACTTATACTGAGAGTGTCCTAGGAGTCCAGAGGACTGAATGTAGTTTGGAGTAAAGGAAAGCAGGTCCACTGGTTGACCCTCATTTCAGATGAGCCAGATTTATGAGTTAAGCCCATCATTTCTAAATAAGAATCAGACTTCATTCCTATTTGGAAGTTTGCACTGGCTGTCCCTTTAGATCCTGGGAACTAGATTCACATAGTTTTCTGGAACACTGCTTTCATAATCCAAAACACAGCACATCATGTCCCCCATACTTTGTGGAAAGATGACACTCAGAGTCAGTTGAATGTCCCTCCAGCTCTTAAATCACTTTCTTTCATCACCTTCTCCCTTCCTCTAGCTCTTACTTGTTCTCAGGCTTTTTCAGAGCCTTGCCAGCCAGAACCTTCACTGGTATGCCATAATTAGCCCTACTCCCCTTACTTAACCAGTATCTCCTCATCAATCAAAACTTACCTGTCTTGCACGCCTTTTCCTCAAAGTCCTGATGGGTAACTGAAACCAAGATGACAAATCAATCACCAAGAGATGTCAGTGCCTGATTGTTGTTTGTTGACAACCCACTATCTTAAAGGGACTGTGGCAACAGTCTCCCTGACAATCCAGCAGAGACGAGATTTTCAGCAGGCAGAGACTTTCCTACAATGTCAGAATTATAAGATTTACCATTTGGGCTGCCATATTATTCTAATTGATAGACTGTTCTTTGCTGGTTTTGTTACTTGCTGGATTGTTGTTCTTCAGTTGCTCAGTCGTGTCTGACTCTTTGCAACCCCATGGACTGCAGCACACCAGGCTTCCCTGTGGCATCACCAACTCCTGGAGCTTGCTCAAACTCACATCCATTGATTCGGGGATGCCATCCAACCATCTCATCCTCGGTCATCCTCTTGTCCTCCTGCCTTCAATCTTTCCCACCATCAGGATCTTTCCTAATGATTCAGTTCTTTGCATCAGGTGGCCAAAGTATTGGAGCTTCAGCTTCAGCATCAGCCCTTCCAATGAATATTCAGGGTTGATTTCCTTTAGGGTTGACTGGTTTGATCTCCTTGCAGTCCAAGGGACTCTCAAGAGTCTTCTCCAACACCACAGTTCAAAAGCACCAATTCTTCAGCACTCATCCTTCTTTATGGTTAAACTCTCACATCCATACATGACTGCTGGAAAAAACATAGCTCTGACTATGCAAACCTTTGTTGGCAAAGTAGTCTCTGCATTTTAATATGCTGTCTAGGTTTGTCATAGCTTTTCTTCCAAGGAACAAGCGTCTTTTAATTTCATGGCTGCAGTCACCATTTGCAGTGATTTTGGATCCCAAGAAAATAAAGTCTGTCACTGTTTCTGTTGTTTCCCTATCTATTTGCCTTGAAGTGATGGGACTGGATGACATGATCTTAGGTTTTTGATTGTTGAGTTTTAAGCCACCTTTTCACTCTCCTCTTTTACCCTCCTCAAGAGGCTTTTTAGTTCCTCTTCGTTTTCTGCCTTAAGGGTGGTGTCATCTGTGTTTCTGAGATTATTGGTATTTCTCCTGGGAATCTTGATTCCCACTTGTGCTTCATCCAGCCCAGCATTTCTCATGATGTACTCTTCATATCAGTTAAATAACTTGTGGGATGGCACCTGTTTTAATGCAAGATCATTGCATTAAATGTGGTCATGACATTGAAAGATGTCAGAGCACCCTCTGAGTAGCTCCGTGGCCACTGGAGATTCACATTGACAATGCCTCTGTACATTGCTTCTGATTTTCCATGTATGTGACATTTGGGGGAGTAGAGGGGAGTTCTTGATTTGGTACTCTGGGAAAAGTGGGAGGTCATCCATCTTTCTAATATGTATGGCATCTCTCACTGATTTTTGAAGAATCATTCATATGTATGGAACAAGTGGATTCATTAGACATTTCAAAATTTGTAGCAAATAGCTGTGAGAATGGACTAGGAATAGAAGATGAATGAAAATTAATTATAGGCCATTGAAAGGGCCATTTTTTTACCCTTTTCAATTGATCATCAATCAATCATTCAAATAGTTCTTTCTTCTTGATTGAATACTCATTTTACAAAACTCAAAGTGATGAGGTAAGCCTTGGTGAAAACTAGAATGAAGGGTCAGACACTGTCCTGGCCCCTACAGATCTCACAGTATGATCAGTGGAAGGATTCCCAGAGTGTCATATAAGCTGGAGCATAAGAGGGGTGGGCACTCACCAGAGGCATCTGGAATGCTTTTCCAAAGTATAGTTGCCTGGGCATCACCCTTTATCTTTTGGATAAAGTAAACAGAAGCAAAGCCACATTGACATCTTCACTTTGAAAGCACCTCCCCAGGTAATTCTGATGCACACCTTGGTTTAGGGTCCCTTGGGTTAATGAGTCATATGAAAGCTTAAATTGAAGCATGGATCATAGGGAAGACTATTGAGTGCCAGGCGAGGGTGAGTGGAGGGCAGATGAGAGCACCACAGTTGGAATGGTCTGAGGACCTCAGAGATGAAGAATCTGAGTTAGGCTTTGAAGGACAGGTAGGTTTTGCACAGAACCAAATAGGAGAAGAGTGTTTCTTTACCTATTTATCAGTCATCATATTTCTCAAACTTGTTGAATCATTAAGATCACATTTTATGCTTGTGAAAAGGCAAATCCACAAACCCAGTGCTAAAGGATCACGTTTTCTTGGAGTGGATCCCGGGAAATTGTATTTTAAACAATTGCCCAGGTAATTCCAGTAATTAAACAATTTTGTCAAATACTGTACTATATCTTGACTTCAGGAATCTCATTGGGCTTTTCAAATGGTGTTTCTGAAGCAGGATGTAAAACAGTATGGTACCAGTGCTTCACTTGAGAGTGGTGAAGGATAATGATGGGAAGGTTGTTAAAGTTCACAGTATGGTGAGCCTTCCATGCCAGCTCATACATTTTTTTTATTTAATAACTATGAGAGTGACTTTCAACTTCACTGAGTACGGGAAACCCAAGATAATATATTATTTGCAATGAAAGTTGCAAATCTAGTCTGATAGAGATCCCAAGAGAAGAAGTGGAGTGGGGGAGAAAGAAGCATAAATCAGTGCAGGAAACTTTTGGTTTTATGCATCTGTGTATCTGTGCATCTACCTATCTATTTATTTTTGAGGATTCCACTGCTTCTATTGGTGTTGGAGAAAACTCTTGAGAGTCCCATGGACTGCAAGGAGATCCAATCAGTCCATCCTAAAGGAGATCAGTCCTGGGTGTTCATTGGTAGGACTGACGTTGAAGCTGAAGCTCCAGTACTTTGGCCACCTGATACGAAGAGCTGACTCATTTGAAAAGACCCTGATGCTGGCAAATATTGGGAGCAGGAGGAGAAGGGGACAACAGAGGATGAGATGGTTAGATGGCATCACCGACTCAATGGACATGGGTTTGGGTGGACTCCTGGGGTTGGTGATGGACAGGGAGGCCTGGTGTGCTGCAGTTCATGGGTTCTCAGAGTTGGACATGACTGAGCGACTGAACTGAACTGAACTGCTTTTATTAATTTTTAAGTTAATTGTTATTGGAGTATAGTTGTTTTCAATGTGGTTAGTTTCTGCTGCACAGCAAAATAAATCAGCTATACATACACATACATCCTCTCCCTTTCGGGTATTCTTCCCGTTCAGATCACTACAGAGTATTAAGCAGAGTTCCCTGTGCTATACAGTATGTTCTTCTTAGTTATCCATTTTATGCATAGTATCAATATGTATATGTGTCAACTCCAGTCTCCCAGTTCATCTCATCTCCCCTTTCCCCCAGTATCCATACATTTGTTTTCTACATCTGTGCCTCTGTTTCTGCTTTGCAAATAAGATTATACCATTTTTCTAGATTCCACATATATGCATTAAAATATGGTCTTTATCTCTCTCTTTCTGACTTACTTCACTCTGTAACATTCTCTAGGGTCATTCACATCTCTGCTAATGACCTAATTCCATTTCTTTTTATGGCTAAGTAATATTCCATTGTATAAATGTACCACAGCTTCTTTATCCATTCATCTGTTGATGGACATTAATGTCGTTCCATGTCCTGGCTATTGTAAATCGTGTTGCTGTGAACACTGGGGTGCATGTATCTTTTTGAATTATGGTTTTCTCTGGGTATATGCCCAGTAATGAGATTGCTGGGTCGCATGGTACCTGAACTTTCAGTTTTTAAAGATCCATACTGCTTTTCATAGTGACTGTATCAGTTTACACTCCCGCCAACTGTGCATGAAGGGGAACCTTTTGTTTTAGTGTGAAGATCCCAGGAAAGTTGTACAATGCAAGCTGGGACTTCCACACAGCGGATCCTCAGTGGGATAGAATAAGCACAGTTGCTTTCATTTGCCATATCATGGAGAGGCCTACGGGGGGTCTGGGCATAGTAGAAAACTCTGTGAGTTGTGCTCCAGGAAAGGAATCCTGCTCTTCTATTTCTACCCCTTTTATAGATACTTTGAGAGTGGGGAGCCTTTGACCAAGCATATGAAAATGGGAGTGGTCATGAGGGTATCCTGCAAGAGAGGAGAGACCCCATACAGCCTGTGCCAGCTGCTAGAGGACTGGCACAGCTGTGCCAGGAGCTCGTGGAGACCTAGTGGGACGGTGAGACTTCTGAGAGCAGAAGCCAGTGCCCTCGCCAGCTCTTTGCCAGGCAGGCAGAAAAGAGCTGCCAGAATCAGCCAGGTAAGCCTAATTATTCCTCCCCGAACACTTACCCAAGGTTGGGAGGGCTGGAAGTGGAGGGTGTACTTTTTCTCTAAAGCCTGTCCTTAATCTAAATGTTGTGTAATTCGGTAAAGGAACAATTAAGGAATAAAAATTTCCAGAAAGTCATTCAGTGAAAGTCCCTTCTCCCTCTTACATCATGGGTGTTTCAACAGGTAGGATGGTCTATGAGAAATTTTAATCAGAAGAGGCCACAGCTTCAAGTAAGCCACTCTTTAAATTCTTTTCCAGGCAAACTCATCACTCTGTAAATAAACCTGTAGTTGCATTTACATAAAAGTATTTAGTATGTTAGCATCTCCTCTGAAGATTGGGGCAAAAGAAAATAGATGGGATCTCTTTCTGTCAGTTAGGGTTGTGTTCATCTGCATGCTACAGAAAGCTAGGTTTTGGTGGCTTAAACAGATGAGGAGTTTGTTTTTATCTCATAACAATAAAGTCAGAGGTAGGTAATTGCAGAAGCTAATTGAGAGGCTCAACAATGTCAAGGCTGACACTTCTGGGGTCCTCTTGGTTGGCATTTCTCTTGTGGTTCATGGCAGTTCAGCCACATGAGTGTTCAAGGCAGGAAGAGGGTATAGCCAGAAGAGGTACATGAGATGCAGCTGTCTCTTTCTCAGGACAATAAAAGCATTAGAGAAACCCCTTGCTCTGACTTAGCATACCTCTGACCGTTGACCTACACCTGGGCACATGGTCACCCCTTAACTTTAATGGAAGTTGAGAAAATGAGTCATTTCTCCTTCCAGCCTTTGCAGAGAAGATTGGCAGGAGAGAAGGGGATTGGAAATTACTTCAGAGTTGTCAAGTATCTATGTCTGCCTTACTACCACTCAGGCTCATTAAATTAGAGCCTCGCATTAGGATCAGTCAAGGGAGCTTTAAAGATCCAGATGCCCAGACCACATCCCAGACTGATTCCATCCAGGTCTGTAGGAGTGAGACCTAGTGGGACCCAGGCAGCAGTATTTTTGCAGATCAGTTCAGAATGCAAAGTTGAGAACAGCTGATGTAGCTGACTCTCCAGGACCTTTTGGAATAACTTCTTCAGGTAATATTTATTTATTTATTCAGAAGTCTCTACTGAGTGTCCCCTATGTTTATGGATACAGGAGAATCCATACAGGGAATGGATTTATGCTTTATGCTTTTTGATTACTTCCAGTACCTCTGATAGTAACCATACTATCATACTTTACAATGAAAAGAAAGCACTTTCTGTTTTAAACTCTATAGCACAGGGACTTCCCTCACAGTCTAGTGGTTAAGACTTCACCTTCCAATGCAGGGGGTGTGGGTTGGATCCCAGGTCAGGGAGCTCAGATCGCACATGCCTTGTGGCCAAAAAACCAAAACATAAAAGAAAAACAGTATTGTAACAGATTCAATAAAGTCTTTTTAAATGGTCCACATTTAAAAAAATAATCTTAAAAAAAATAAATTTTAGAATAAGACTATGGGACAGTATTATTTCAGTTTAAAATCCAAAGAAGCCTGATAGTCGAGAAGGTGAAGGGAGTTGCTGCAAGTCTCTCAGCTTTGAGCTGGTGTGTGGTGGATGGCTGAGGTGTCAGTGGAAAAGAAGTTTTCAGTCTTTACATTCAGTGCTCTGTCCACTGGAGGAAAAACCCACATATATTCTATAGCTGAGTGATCATGCAAACTGAAACACCTTTTGCAAATGTGCCCAAAGTGAGGGGTACAGGAATATGGCATATGTTGATTGACCGATTAGTATCTAAAAACTGATTTCTCAGTGCTGTATTGCATGCAGTCACACATTAGATCTTTCTGACAAGACTCTTCACCAGGTACTGTTATCTCTACATTACTTTCAGGGAAACTAGAGGCTTAGTTACGTGTCTAAAGTCATAAGGTTAGTAGGAAGAGGAGATAAGATTCCAATCCTTGCATCTGGTTCCAAACCTGTGCTTTTAAGCTCTGAGCTGCCTTGTGTGGTTGAGCAGGTTTTTCACTGCATAAAGGGGCCCGGCTGGGAGGGCAAGTGGGAGCTGAAATTCAGTTCCAGCTTAGTTCAACAAGCCTCCACCCTAGCATGGGGCTGTGTGTTCTCACGGGAATTACATGTTTCTGTAACTCCTGTGCAGATAACCTGTAGACTATATGTGTTCCAGTCTTAATCACTATTTATTGCCTTTTCTCAACACAGCTTCACTTCACTTATTCGTCTGACTGTGTTAGTGGTTCAGTGGTAGAATTCTCGCCTGCCATTCATTTGTCTGGTCACTCATTCACAAATATCTATAGAAGGTCTTCAGTGCGGGGCAGTCTCTAGGAGACACTGACCAATACACACTTCAGGCCTTCCCTGCCCATATGTGTGCATATTCCTCATTAGAATTTATTCACACCAAGGGTGTGATTCCAGGAATTTAAAAATAATTTTTCTTTTTAACTGAAGCAATTATCTAGAAATCAGATAGTTCAAAAAAAATTATGAAATGCTCTAATCTGCCAGCCTGCCCACCCCTACCCTACCAGCTCTATCAAAGGTTCCTTTCTGGTTTTATTCTTGCTGATTCACCAAATATCCTGTGCCTTGAAAATGCTATCAAGCTGTCCACCGTGGTCCTCTTTGGCCAAGGGAGACAAATGAGGTTGAATTAGAATACATAGTTCCGGCTTCTCTCATGTAGGTAAAGTCTCAGAAACTTTAGCATACTGAGTTTTACTGCAACATTCTCTCTGTCCTTTTCTTTGCCTCATTTTTCCTCTCTCTTTTTCTCTATCACTGCTATGCCCTTTGTACCTGGCATGATGTCTGAAACACAGTAGGCATTTAATAAATACTTTTGAATGAACGAAGGAAGGGATATCAGTTATGGCTACTATTTACATGTTGTTGTTGTTCAGTCACTCAGTTGTGTCCAATTCTTTGTGATCCCTTGGACTGAAGCACTCCAGGCCTCCCTTTCCCTCCTCATCTCCTGGAGTTTGCCCAAGTTCATGTTCATTGCATCAGTGATGCCATCCAGCCATCTCATCTTCTGACACCCTCTTCTCCTTCTGCCCTCAATCTTTCCCAGCATCAGAGACTTTTCCAATGAATCGTCTGTTTGCATCAGATGACCAGAATACTAGAGCTTCAGCCTCAGCATCAGTCCTTCCAGTGGATATTCAGGGTTGATCTCCCTTAAGATTGACTGGTTTGATCTCCTTGCTGTCCAAGGGACTTTCAGGAGTCTTCTCCAGCACCACAGTTTGAAGGCATCGATTCTTTGGTGTTCTGACCTGGCAGTTTTGAAAGTGCTTTTCACTTAATGTCATCCAGTCTTAGTAACAAACTATGGAATTAATATTGTTAATATTGAATCATATATATACATATATATGAATCATCACACACACATACATATGGAAAGTGAAAGTATTAGTCAGTCGTGTCTGACTCTTTGTGACCCTATGAAGTGTAGCCCACCAGGCTTCTCTGTCCATGGGATTTTCCAGGCAAGAATACTGCAATGGGTTGCCATGCCCTCTTCCAGGGAATTTTCCCGATCCAGGGTTCAAACCCAGGCCTCCTGCAATGCAGGCAGATTGTTTACCATCTGAACCACCAGGGGAATTGTGTTTAAATGACATAAAATAACCTACTCAGATGGTGGACAAGTACCTGAAGCCACCCTTCTCTGAAAACAACTAAATATACTGAATAAAATCTTAAGATAGCTTTTTATAGTTTTTCCACACTTTTGCAAGAAAGTAAGGACTACTCCAGCCTAGAACTAGATGAAGGTAGGAGCCCGGTTACCACCGTGAGGACATTTTCTTGGTCAAACTGAGCATCAATTTTTTAAAGTTTCCTGGAGTTTGAAGTTTGGAAGACAAAGTTCAGGTAGAGAATATAATAGAAGACCCTCACGAAATCTGGGGCTCTGTGGGGCTATATCCATAGTACAAGGGTAAATTAAAAATAAAACTAAGAGGCCCTCGTTTCACTCAGGGACCTCAAGGAAAATTTTGTCAACCTTGGCAATGAACTAAAGGGAGAAAATATTCCTTAAAAATTGATAATCATAAGCCATTACCTAGGTGGCCTAAAATATCTCAAGCTGATAAATTTCTTTAATGTTTTCCATAATTGGTAATGTCTCCATTCACTGACAGAAGCAAACACAAATATCTTTTTAAGAAATACCACATCCATCTTAGGCCTTAAAGAATTTTCACATTCTAAGGGAAATTAGCTTTTGATAATAAAAATCCTTAAACATACAAAAAAATGAGACACCATTTGCAACAGCCAGCAGAAACAACAGATAACAAAATAAGACCTTAAAAACCTTAGGTTTTGGAAAGATCAACCACAGAATATAGACTACTATGTTTTATAAAGTGGAGTAAAATATGAGTAAGGAGCACTCAAATTAGTAGAAAGAATTCCTAGAAATAAAGAATATGATAATATCCTAGTGACCATTTAATGTTATAACATTGATGTGTTTTATGACATTTCTGTTTTAAAAGCCTTAATCTGTGTAAACAATTCTGTTGATATATTTGCATAAGGCAGTTCTATTTCTCTTTTCTTAGCATTTCTATGTGAATATCAATTTATACACAGCCATGGTACTCTGAGTTTTAGGGACCAGTCACAGTGAGGACTGATGCATATTTCTATTTAATGACGTGATAGTATTATCTAAGGTGATTCAGCATATGAATCTTTATTCACTGCTAGGTGGTTATAATAATACCACCTTTGTAGAGTTGCTCTGAGTGTATTGATGAGCAGGTTGCCTATTGGAGTCTCAGACTGACTGTATCAACCACGTATAAACAGTGTGACCTTGAACAATGTTTTCGTTCTCTCTGAGCCTTGATTTCCTTATTTGCAAAAAGAGGTTACTTACAGTACATATGTCATAATGTTGTCGAGGGAGAAAACGAGATCATGCAAGTGCTTTGCACTTAGCTGGCCCAAATCGATGTTGCTTGTGACTGTGAGTATATAGTGTATATAGTCTGGTACATAGGAGGAAATCCATAAATAATTTTCTATTAAGTAGTATTATTCTTAACCAGAAGTTATTTGAATTTATTTTGTTAAGAATGGCATCTGTTCATTTTAAGCTGAAAAGTAGCCTACAGTTTAACTATTCTGTCCCCTCACTTTACAGGCAAAAAAATTCTAGAAATGTGGAGTTTGTATCAGAGGTAGTCTCCCTGGCCTCTGGGTTTGTGCAGAGGGTAATGAAGGAGAGAAAAATATGAGCACTTTAAACATTGGTGGGTGAATCAATCCTTTATTCTTCTGTAATAAAAAGACACATTAGTGTTTCAACGGACTTTTTTTTGCTCACAGAGCAGGACTGTCAGTGGGTCTGGCCAGAATTGCTGGAAACAGGGAGTTTGGAGGGGATGCTGAAGGTGGGAGCAGTCGTCTCCTGGGACTAAGAGTGGAAACAGACTGGGTGTGAAGCCAGTCAGCAGAAGAACTGGCAAAGCCAGCACTGAGAAAAGGTTAAACTGAGAAAGGAGAAGTTTATGAGAGACTGAGAAAAGGGAGGTGGAAGTGAAAGGGAGAGGGGCTGGAGGGGGAGAAAAAGTAGAGGAAAAGGAGAGGTTTCAATGTTTTGTATTAGAAGAATAGAATATTGGTGGCTGATTTATTAATGTGACTTTTGAGATCATCTCATTTTCACTCTTTTCTAGAGTTGTGTATATAGTTGTTTTGAGTTTGAATGGATGATGAAATATGTCCCCAAAGCAGTATGGAATATTCCCCCAGTCAAGAAACCAATTTAAGTCTTTTAAAAAATCGCATAACTCTTTGATGAAAAAGATGTCTGTTCTGTGTAAGGGATATTGGTGCCTTCAGAAAACGGTTTCTGATGCTTTCTCTTTTTAAGTATCATTGAGACAGTTTACAAGGCTAAAAGCTCTGAGTGTATTGCTAAGGTAGTTGAGAACTTGATGTAACTAATTAAGTCCCCTAGAAATTAGTTCTGCCAGATGCTCTTATCGGCAATAACTGCTTGGGGAATCAGGAAAGTTGAGACAAAAATGAATAAAGAGGAAACTTAGCTATTTGTAGAGAAATAGAAAAGAAGGCTTAAGTGCTCTTGGTGTCACATGAAAAGAAAGGAAGAGTAGGCTTTGAGCACTGAATTCATTGCAAGAGCCTGTATGAGGTGCCTGGAATATCTGTTAGTGATACAGAAAGAGAATATATGGATGTTAGCAAAACCTAGAGGGCTATTTGGATCTGAGAAAACTCAGACGTTTTTAACAAATTGCTGAGAGGAAATCTTGATACCGAGCTTAGCAATTCAGATAAGGTGATTTAAAAGGCTAAGAATGAGTGAAAAAGGTACTTGGTTGTGACTTAGATGTTCATATCTTGAACAGTTGCTCTAAGATGTAATCCTTGAGATTACCAACTCAAACATAGCTATTGGTGGCCACGGAAGACAATTCTATTTCTACTTAGAGTTTTCATTCTGAAGAATTTTATGCTAGAAGATGAGGAAATATATTATTAGGAGGCTACAAGTTAGCTGTTTTTGATGTATCAATGGTGGGAAAATAAGTTGGTAAAGAGACCTAATAAAGTCTATAAAGAGAAAGATGTTAGTAGAGACCTACTTCTGAATGGCAGGTGAAGCCCCAGGTTTTTGGTTTTGAATCCGGTGGCCACAGCAGGGCCGCCACTTGGTGGCAGCATACTTAAAATATGCCTACTAGATTTTGAGTTGGGGTGATGAATAAAGTTCTTTTAAAAGTTGAAACTATGAAATAAAGCTTATGAAGTGACAAGAAAGTTATAGCAATAGTGCTTGAATGGCTTAAACCCAGCCAAGAAAACATAAAGTATCTCTTATGCTACTAAGAATGAACAGAGAGTGGAAGAGATTTTTTTTTTCTTCTAACCTCTGTCTAATTCTTTAAATTGTGTCTATTTATTTTGGGTTTCTGCCTCAGATTTTTCGTTATGTACGTCTGTAGCCCCCATATTTGAGTTATTTTTAAAAAGTTGTCACTTTCCTTCCCTTTTGGGGGAGTAGAGAAAAAAAACAAAACTTGAGTTATGATTAATTAACCTTTTGTAGATCAGAGAAATTATTCTCTTGTTTGGCTCTTTGATCACTGGATCACAGAACTTAAGTGAGGGAAAAATATGGATATTTACTCAACTGTACTCTAGAGAGGAAGACAATTTCAATGTCAGAGATGGTTTTTGTTTGGTAGCTTTTTTTTGTTTCTTCTTAATATGAAAATTTGTGAGTTAAACTAAATGAACTACTGGCTTGTTTTGGGCTTAGCTCAATGAAGATTTTGTTGTTTTGGATTTGTCTAGTTCAGTGATATGAGAAAATATGTAAGATCAATACTGACTGAACCAAGGTATGGCACTGGGTCTAAACTTTGGGTAAAAAATATATTTCAGTTGATGAAATCACTGATAATGTTGACATTTGTGTTTGCTCATTTTACACTAGTTTTCTGTACCTAGTTTGGTAGATTTTAAGTTCTTCATAGAAAGAACAAGTGTTGATAATATGAATATAGAGATATAGACAGGTTTAATTTATGATATCTTGAAGTAAATTTTTAAATTTTTGCTTGTATTTATTGGAACATACTCAGCACGTCTCAGTCTTTTTCTGCACTTCATAATACGATGATTTGTAATCCTAGTGTTAATGAGCTCTTCCGGCCCCTTCTCTCTCTTCCACATGAAAACCCGGGGACACAGTGTCCATGCCTGGCACATTGGCAGCCACTTTCTTTCTTCAGGTGGCAACAGGGTCAGGTGGATGAATTCTGTCCACAAATCAAGCATGGAATTATTATCTAGAGCTAATAGTTAATAATTTGTCATGTTATCAGAACCTAGAGTAGCTTCTAAATGAGTATCACACAATGAAGCAAAAACCTGAAGAGTCCCTGTCTGGTCATCTTCTGAGGTTAATAAGCCATTGTGCCTTAGTGACCGGTGTCCTATAAAATAGAGGGGGGATATTGTTTAAAGCCAGTGAGGTCACTGGCCTCTTCTGCATTTTGAGAAGGGAGGCATACTTCCAATCAGTGGGGTCAGGAGTACTGAGACTATGTCTCCCCGCAGCCAGTCCTAACGGGAGCTGGACGGCATGAAGCCTGGAGCAGATGCTGCGGGGGATACAGATGCTTTGGGTGTTGCCGGAGTCCAGCCCCAGGGGTGGAGACACTAAGAGAGGGAAATTTTCTGCAAAAATGGAAGACTTTCTTTTTTCTAAGCAATAAGAGACCAGGGAGACTGGGAGGAAAGAGGGGAGTCATGCAGCCTGACCTGAGATTTACTGACAGAGTGACCAAAAAAACCATCCAAGAGAAATAGGGATCTAATATTAAAATATACAGTATTTGCAGTGCTGTCCTGTAAGCATCCCACATCACTGCAGATCTTCAGTAAAATCTCCAACGAGTACATACTCTTTGGGGGAGAGTTTTATTTTTCTTTTTTTTTTTAGTTTTGTGGCAGTCAGCAACAGTGCTGAGTTTGCTACCAGGGTTGATATAAAGCATGGAGAAAGGACAGCTGTGGAGGCAGGGCTGCTGTGACATTGAGGATGATTGCTTCGTAGGAGCTGGCACTCAGATCAGAAGTGGCAGTGTAAACCCCAGGGAATGTGCAGCCATCTGGGGAAAGACGAGAAATGGAAATCCTGAGCCTCCAGTTAAGACAAAGAGAGAGAGAGAGAGTTTCCACCAGTACATGCCTGTTAGGAGAGGGCCCTCACTGTCCTTGCTTCCCGTTAGGTACCACAGACCAAGAGAAAAAGAGTAACACTTGGGCCTTTCCCTGAAGAAACCATGAACCAAAATGGGAGAATCAATTTAACACATGCAATATGGTAACGATATTTCTTCATATTTTCTGACATGGTAAAAATAGAAAGTGCTGCAGTGGAAGCAACTTGGGAAAAAAACTTAAGTTGGTATCAATATCTTTGTAGCCTTCTTTTAAATAGAATTAGAGTCAGCCAAATGATGGAAAACTTTGTTCAGCACTACAAGTGAAGTTTCACATCTCTGTAGGACATGCCTATTTCCCCATGCTTCCTTAACAATCTAGAAAAGAACATGTGGAATTATCAATAGCTTCCCACTGAGGGTTGATGACTCAGAGCAACTGCCATCTGATACCAACCCAATAATGATACAAAAAGTTAACGTTTGCTTGAAGCTTGATTATCTGAGCATGTTGCAATTACTAGTGTATTTAATTCCCACAAAAATACCTGTGAAGTAGGCACCACTGTTTCCCCATTGGGCAGATGAGGAAACTCAAAAAGGTTAAGCGGACTGTCCGAGGTCACATAGTCAGTTGACAACTAAAATCTATTGGTCAGCTGCCAGGGGCGGAGCTGGCGTCAGCCCGTTAGTTGGTCAGTGTCACTGTTTCTTAATGGAGGTGGCACAGCCCTCCAAAGGACATTTGGAGTTTTGTGGGAGCACCTTGTGGTTGTCACAGTGATCAGTGGGCAGGAGCAGCAATGCTGGGACAGCCTTATGCTGTAGAGAACTGGTCCCTATCCTGTGTGCCTTATAAATATCCCATGGATGTTCATGTGGGTAAAACAGTTGCACATGACTAACCAACAAACTGTATTTCTCTACATCGGGAGCTTTTGTGTTCTCAGCCATTTGCTCAGAAGGGGCAAGCATCTGACAGTGTCCTCATGCCTTCCAAGGCAGTTATGTCCTAGCAGTTACACACAGAAATACATATTTATTTTTATATAAAGTAGCCATCTTTTGGGCTTCCCTGATAGCTTAGTTGGTAAAGAATCCTCCTGCAGTGCAGGAGACCCCGGCTCAATTCCTGGGTTAGGAAGATCCGCTAGAGAAGGGATAGGCTACTCACTCCAGTATTCTTGAGGTTCCCTTGTGGCTCAGCTGGTAAAGAATCCACCTACAATGCGGGAGAACTGGGTTCAGTCCCTGGGTTGGGAAGATCCCCTAGAGAAGGAAAAGTTACCCATTCCAGTATTCTGGCCTGGAGAATTCTGTGGACTGTATAGTCCATGGGGTCACAAAGAGTCAGACGGGACTTTCACTGGGACTTTCACTTTCACCCATCTTTAACCTCTCTTTTACATTATAGCTAGGACATTATATTTAAAATTTTGAATTAAATTTATAGGTAGATTATTTATCATAAGTTATATTTTGGGGGAAGAAAGTTGTTTCAAAATTTTCTTTGTAAGAAAAGGGTCACGTGGATGTGAGAGATCAAACTAATTGTGGCCATTGAGGTTACTGGTCTCGGATAAGAAGTTGTAAACTGATGGCTCACAAGCCAAATTTAGCCCACAGACATGTTGGGCGTGAGCCACAGAATATGGAGAAAGAGGTTCAAATGTGTTGCCAACATTTAGAACTAGATGTTTCAGAAACCTCCATTTCTGACTTCTATTGGAAATTCTGATAGTCTAGCAAATCAAGGACCTGTTCGGTCAATGCAGACCCAACCCCCTTTAGATGGACATCAGCTCTCCCAATCGGCAGGGTCCTGACTCAGCGAACTGGACTCCTTAAGCTTCTTTGTGGAGCACTGTGATTCTTGGCCACAGGGTGACTCATTTGGTAAACGTGACCATGCTGTGTGTTCCCCTGTTTGTTCTCCACGTTGTAAAGTGAAAGTGTTAGTCGCTCAGTCATGTCCGACTCTTTACAACCCCTTGGCCTGTGGCCCATCAGGCTCCTTTGCCCATGGAATTCTCTTAGGCAAGAATACTGGCGTGGGTTGCCATTCCCTTCTCCAGGGGATCTTCCTGACCCAGGGATCGAACCCGGGTCTCCCTCATTGTGGGCAGATTATTTACCACCTGAGCCAAGTTGTACTGAAAAACTAGACCCCAGCTTCCTTTATCTGCAATGCCAGTGTTCCATCCAGAGAAGGCAATGGCACCCCACTCCAGTACTCTTGCCTGGAAAATCCCATGGACGGAGGAGCCTGGTGGGCTGCAGTCCATGGGGTCGCTAAGAGTCAGATACGACTGAGCGACTTCACTTTCACTTTTCACTTTCCTGCATTGGAGAAGGAAATGGCAACCCACTCCAGTGTTCTTGCCTGGAGAATCCCAGGGACGGGGGAGCCTGGTGGGCTGCCGTCTATGGGGTTGCACAGAGTCGGACACGACTGAAGCGACTCAGCAGCAGCAGCAGCAGCAGCAGTGTTCCATCACAAGGCTCCACAGCCCTTAATCCACTCAACTCCACTCAGGTGTGTGTGTGCAGGTGTTACTGCCCACTGAGATGTGGCCTCAGACTTGTGTTTTAGGAGAAAAAGACCAAACTGTCCATGCTTCCTGAGTCACCCTCCTCCCAGAGCCCCATAGTTAGTACATTTTATAACCACCTGTTCCTCTTGCTTGTCATTTTAATTTGGTGTTTGGATCTTGAAGTGAATGTTAACAGAGAGAGAAGCCTCATAGCTGAGAACCCTTTTTTAAACACCGGGCAAACACTGCAGAGAAAGGGAACACAAGACACACCTAAAATCACCTGCCACAGTTTCGTCCTGCGCAGGCTTCAGTTACTGCATTTTCTACCTCTAGAGAATGAAGAAATAATCTTAAAAATGAATGAAGAAATAATCTAAAATAATCTAGAAGAAATTAGGAATGCCACATGACTTCAATGAAACTAAATGGATTTTGAAATCAAATACATGGAGTATAATAAGAGGCTCTGAATGTGTGTGAAGTGAATGGTGAGGCACATTATTATCGTGTTCTATTTTTGAACCCCCAAACTGGTCTTTGGCATCTCTGTGATGTTTTGTTCTCTCAGCGGGAGGCCTAGTTGGGGTCACTCTCTCCACCTGTTGGAATCCTGCCCGAATCATCGAACAGGCTTGGGTAGATGTTCCCCTCCCGGCTAAGGAGAGGCCTGCTTGGTGTTGTAATCAGCATCCCCCGCTTCACTAATAATAGTCCAGTGTCTTAGTCACCCTGTGAGTACACACTGCACCCTGCTCGAAAATGCAGGAGTGGGGGAAGCATACGGTTAAGGTAAAGGTAAAACCCCACTTCAGTAAATGCTTTTTCAGCTCTTGTGTCCATGGGACAGTTCTCACTGATCTAGCCAGTCAAATAAATTGTCAGTAGTAGCAAGCAAGCAAACTATGTCTTCTCATCACCTGGACCAACTCAGGACTCGTAGAAAATAGATACATTGTGTGAAAGGAATGAATGAGTACTTGAATTTTGGTGGAGTCTCATCTACTCACTATAAGAATACATCTTCATTTACTTCATTTACACCTTCATTTACTCACTCATTCATTCACCCATCCAACAAATATCTGCCGGGCATCTACTGCATGCCAGGCATGTTCTAGTTGCTGGGGATCGAGTGGTGGATAAGGCAGTGTTCATGCCTTCACAGAGCAGCAGTTTAGGGAGACAGACAATAGATCAGGAAGCAGATATGCAAGACAAATGCAGATAGGGAGAGATGCTTCAAGGAAAATAAAAAAGGCTGATGGGAGTGAGTGAGTGGGGCTGAGGCTAACTCAGATTGGGTGGTCAGGGAAGGCTGCACAGGTGAGACTTGATAAGATTTGAACAAAAAGGAGGAGCCAGGGGCACAAATATCTGGGGATGCAGTGGTCCAGGGAGGGGCAACAGCAAGAGTCTTAAGGTAGAAGAGAGTTTAATGTGTTCAGGAAACCTAAAGAAAGCCTGTGGATCAGGAAGAGTGGGATAAAATGCGATGTGAGAGGCAAAGAGAGCCCTGGGAAGAGTCAGTCATATAAACTGCTGTCAGAAGCCAGAGGAGGGCTCCAAGCAGGGAATATTATGATGAAACTACTCTTTCCTAAGATGAGCTTGGATGTAAATAGATAAGTAAGTTTTTTATAAAGCATTTAAAAAATATTTTATAAAGTATTTTTAAAATATTTGTTTCTTTGACTGTGCCGAGTTTTAGTTCTGGCACATGAGATCTTCAGCCTTCATTGCAGCATGTGGGAATCCTTAGTTGAAGCATGTGAGATCTGGTTCCCTCACCAGGAATAGAACCCAGGCTTTGTTTTCATGCAATGGAATATGCTACCCTAGAGAAAACAAACTTTAGATCCCTACTTGTAATGATATGGATGAATCTCAAAAACATAATGATGGGTGAAAGATGTAAGTCACGGAAGAACACGCATTATTCTATTTATGTCAAGCTCAGAAGCAGACAAAGCTAACCATAAACTGGGGGGAGCACTTTGGGTTCTCTAAAACAAAAAATAGATATCTTCTTTTAGTACATCCATGTGTGTGTGTTAGTCACTCAGTGGTGTCTGACTCTTGGCAACTCCCTGGACTGTAGCCCATCAGGTTCCTTTGTCCATGGAATTCTCCAAGCAAGAATACTGGAGTGGGTTGCCATTTCCTTCTCCAACATCCATGTACACAAATGCAAAGAAAAAGAATTGAACTGATAAAAAACTGAAACTTATGCCAGTGGGTACCCCATATGAGAGAACTAAAATGAGATGGGAGGAGAGGAGATAGCCTCAGTTCAGTTCAGTCACTCAGTCACGTCCGACTCTTTGCGACCCCATGAATCACAGCACGCCAGGCCTCCCTGTCCATCACCAACTCCCGGAGTTCACTCAAACTCACGTCCATTAAGTCAGTGATGCCATCCAGCCATCTCATCCTCTGTCGTCCCCTTCTCCTCCTGGTGCCAATCCCTCCCAGCATCAGGGTCTTTTCCAATGAGTCAACTCTTCGCATGAGGTGGCCAAAGTATTGGAGTTTCAGCTTCAGCATCAGTCCTTCCAATGAACACCCAGGACTGGTCTCCTTTAGGATGAACTGGTTGGATCTCCTTGCAGTCCAAGGGACTCTCCAAGAGTCTTCTCCAGCACCACAGTTCAAAAGCATCAATTCTTTGGCACTCAGCTTTCTTCACAGTCCAACTCTCACATCCATACATGATCACTGGAAAAACCATAGCCTTGACTAGACAGACCTTTGTTGGCAAAGTAATATCTCTGCTTTTTAATGTGCTATCTAGGTCAGTCATAACTTTCCTTCCAAAGAGTAAGCGTCTTTTAATTTCATGGCTGCAATCACCATCTGCAGTGATTTCAGAGCCCCCAAAAATAAAGTCTGACACTGTTTCCACTGTTTCCCCATCTATTTGCCATGAAGTGATGGGACCAGATGCCCCGATCTTAGTTTTCTGAATGTTGAGTTTTAAGCCAACTTTTTCACTCTTCTCTTTCAGGGGCATCTAAAACTTTATCTATAATTTTTGAGTTTTTTTTTTTAATTGATTTTTATGGGAGTACAGTTGATTTACAATTTTGTGTTAGTTTCTACCGTACCGCAAATTGTATCAGTTATACACATTACATGTTCCCACTCTTTTTTAGATTCTTTTCCCATATAGGTCATTACATAGTATTGAGTAGAATTATCTGTGCTACACAGTAGGTCCTTTCTAATTTTTGAATTTTGCATTAACAGTGCTGGTGTTAGTTTCCTGTGACTGTTGCAATGAATTACCACAAACTTGGTGGCTTAGAATAGCACATATTTTTTCTCGCATAGTTCTGGGAACCAGAAGCCTGAAATCAGTTTCACTGGGCTGAGAGCAAGGTATGGGCAGAGCTGTGTCTCTAAGGAGAATCTGTCCTTTGTGTTCCCCAGCGCCCTGTGCTTACCGGCATTCCTCGGCTTATGTGTGCGTCCCTCCAGTCTCTGCCTCCACAGTTGGATTGCCTTTCCCATTTCTGTGTGCATCTCATCTCCCTCTGCTCTTCTAAGGACAGTTGGGATGGTATTTAAATCATTCAGGCTCATCTCCTCATCTCAAGACTGTTAGTCACATCTACAAGGACCATTTCTCTAAATAAGGTCACATTTACAACCCCAGGGTTAAGAGAGGATATATTTGGGAATCATATTAAGCCTTCCATAGTGCATTCACATACCTGTTGTATAATTTAAAAAAAAACAACAAAAAAGTCTTTGAAGGGTGTAGAAAACAATGTCTTTGGTTGCTGTGTGAAGACCAAGTAGGAAGTAATTAGATCATGCTGGTGAGAGCGACTGTAACCTGGACTGGGGAGGTGGCCGTGGTGATGAGATGAGTGGAAGGAGTTGAGATGCAATCTGGAGATAGTTTTTAGGAGTGACTGGTGGGTCAGATGCAGAAGAAGGCAGACAAAGGAAAAAATAAGGATGACATATGTCTGTGTCTTGAGAAGCTGAGATGGGTAACAGGTGTCAGGGGAGCAGGATTAGAAGGACATTGGGAAACGGGCTATAGCATAATTGTACTACAATGAATATATTTTCCACCCTTTGTGAAATGATTAAAATTATTGAGGCAAGAGTGTTTAGTGTTTTCCTAAATTGATTTCTCACTGTGGGTTATCACGGTCTGGGAAAGAGATGTGGGGAGATCACAAGGAAGGCGAAATTGGTAGATGGTTTGTGGAGCTCCTGGCTCCTTCATCAGATTGAGTGACACAAGGAAGGATCATGGACAATGAGGGCAGAGGGAAACAGGCCGGCCTTAGATTCTTTGGTCTGTGGGTGGGGATCCCTGCACCTGACCTCTGATACCTGCTCTCCACAGTGACTGGAGCTACTGTTTCAGAGCTTCTGCCTGTGGGCATGATGCTAGACAAACAGATATTCTACTTGCATCTTCTCACCTTCCTTCCAGGTGGCAGCACACTATATGTATAAAACGTTTTATTTTGCAAATTCTTTACTGCTGTCTAGCCTGACAGGGGCTTTGGAGTCAGGCAGATACAGGTTTAGGCTGGTGGCCATCTCTGCCACTTCCCATGTAACCCTGGGCTGGTTGACCCAGTCTCTCCAGGATTGCTTTTCCCAGCAGGATTGTTATGAAGGTCAGACTGTGTGCTGTGTAAATGACTGATATTACTGTTAACAGCTCAGCTTCATAGCCTTCAGATCTCTCCCTGTAGTTTTTATTTGGAATTGCTGAAATATAGTATTTTCAACTTTGCTGGTGGCTCAGATGGCAAGGAGTCTGCCTGCAATGCAGGAGACCCAGGTTCGTTCCCTGGGTTGGGAATATCCCCTGGAGGAGGGCACGGCAACCCACTCCAGTATTCTTGCCTGGAGAATTCTGTGAGCAGAGGAGCCTGAATACTTCCTGCATGATGAAAACAACTCCCAAACAATTCAGGTACCTTTTTTTCTTCACCCAAGGCAAAGGCTGCCTTTGAAGGTTGCTTATAAATGAACAATTGTAATTTTCCCTCTTTCAATATTTTCTGTTCTAATGGTTTTCTTTTTAAAATTCTGTTCAGATATACTCAGCTGCAGTTATCTTGGAAATTACTGCAAAACAACCCAAGTTCTGCAGATCCCTGAGGCAAAAACGGGGATAATTACTGAGGGGGGTTATCAGGAACCGTGATATCATCACCTAATTGTTCCCTAGGATTCCTTAACACTGACTCTGCAAACAAGTCAGCAGAGAGCCTGTGAAATTCATCCGCTTTGAGCTCTCTGTTTCTAAAGCTAAATAATGTCCTGATCATCTCTTTGCCCTGCATCCTCTTCCCCCAAATTTTATTGAAAGAAAGGAAACTCTAGTTCTTGCACAGATTCAGATAAATTTAATCAAACTTTATGTATTTTCTCACCTCCTCCCAGGTCTGTTTTTAGAGCTGTATGTATTGGGCACAGGGAGTCAAATGCCAGGCAAAGTGTTTGATGTTGACGGGTCCCTAAGACTGGCAGCAATGCCTCTCCTGGGGTCCTACATCTCAACAAGACAAACATCTGGAAGCTTTATTGATATGTCTTCAGCCAGGGCAAGTGGGTGGTAGAGGAGAAAGTAACCATCCTTTTTCTGTTTGAAAATATTTAGCTCGAGTGATGTGAAGATTTCAGTAGATCTGTGACAAGATCAAAGGCCATAAATTATTTAACAGTGGTTCTACTTTTGTGGAATTATTTAAAGTATCATAATTGCAGTTCAGCTTCCCAGCCTTCATTTTCGAGTCTGGAATTCTGTTGGGAGCTATCATAATCACTGAAGAGGATAATATTACAGGCTGGGTATAAAAATATCTTTTTAATGACTAGCAAATTAGTGAAATGTCTTGACCTGAGTGGAGACCAAATAGAAGATGATGTTTTTATGAAGGGGGGAAAAGACTAAATTGTAGCCACATTGTTATTCTTGTTGAATTCTCTGATCCTTAAAATGTCAGTTGATTAGATAAAATTTCTAACACGGTGCATCAGTATAAGTGAGGAAGGGTCGTATGGCATACAGAGGTGCCTTGGAGCTTATATAGTTTCGGTTTTAATTTTATTATCACAGTCTGAAAGTCAGCCTAGGCGATTCATTACATTGATCCCATCTGAACAGCTTTGAGGACTCTTCTCACTTGACCAGGACAGTAGGACCAGGGCTCATAAATAAACAAAAGCTTTCTAGGGCACTGGGCAGATGGGTACCTTTATAATTTTTACTCAGTAAATCAAATAATGGCTTGCTACATGTATTTTCTGGCTTCCCTGGTAGCTCAGTAGTAAAGAATCTGCCTGCAACGCAGGATACGCAGGTTTGATTCCTGGGTTGGAAAGATCCTCTGGAAAGATCCTCCAGTAAAGATCTTTCCAGTAATCCACTCCAGTATTCTTGCTTGGGAAATCCCATGCACAGAGGAGCCTGGCGGGCTACAGTCCATGGGGTCACAAAGAGTTGAACACAACTGAGTGCCTGACACACATGTATTTTCCAGTTGTTATAACTTTTCTAACATTTTTAATGTAAGGAGTTATAAATTGAACTGTGTGAATTTATTTTTCAAAATAACAGGTATTCCATTCACAGCAAAGGCCAAATTTATAACCTTACAGGTTTAGAGTTTTGAACCAAAAATTTGAAATTCTTGTGGTGTCAAAACTATTTGCAAAAGTAGTTGAGATTCTAAAGAGATGGCTCTTGATATTGATTAACTCTTTCTGAACCAGGGTCTTAGTAAATTAATTTTTAACTAATCAGCCACAGATGTACTGTGGTTCCCTTGGATTACACATATGTTCAGAGTAAAGGGTCAAAAACACCTAATTAACTCAAGCATTTGAAGTTATATTGACTCTGTACTTTTTTTATTAGAAATAATTAATACACAAAATGTGTCTCACGTTCATTGGGCCAAGGACAACCAAGTAAGAATCTATTGTACAGTGTGTAAAATACTGTCCACATCATCTTTTATCCCACTGTGCATATGCTTTGTGCAAATTTATTCAAGGAAGATACTCTGTTCTGAAGGCTGAAACATTTTGTTAAATTTGCCCCAAATGGTCTGACACTGTTGTACAAACAGAAAGTGTTCATTTCACGGGGCTTCACTTAGAGCTGCCTAGCCTTCGGGCGCCCTGGCTGAGGATGAAGAACTATCCTTGCCTACCTTCTCTGTTTCCCTGTCACTCTCTTCCTTGCTTAGCAGCAACTCCTCCCTTAGCAACAGAGGACCCCAGGAATCCCTGGGCAGGTGGGTCTTATTGATCCCACAGGCAGAGTCAATCCATCATGGTCACACCCACGTGGGTGGGGTGATCACAGGCTCTCAGGAGAGGCGGGTCCTGGGAGTTCATCAGTTCATTCAGTCCATTTAACCTAGCTCAAAAAGATTATCCAGAAACTCTGAGAAAGCCTTGGGTGACTCATTCTCCAAGAAGGGCTTGGTTTTCCTCCCTCTTCCATTCTACAACAGTAGCTCTGTACTAAAACATCTTAACCCACATTATCTCAATTAATCCCTCTGTTTACATATATCAGTTGGTTAATGGAGCCCAGACTTAGAAGGAGGCCTTTGATTCTAAGTTTAACTTCCCATTCTGCTCTGCTGTCTCTTAATAATAAGTTCTAAATCCGTAGCAACTAGTATCTGGAGGGTGCCTCCCAGTTCAGGGACACTTTCTCACAGAGAACCTGATGGGTGTGACTAACCCTGACCAGAGCCCCAGAAGGCAGGGCTATTGAATCCATTTCACAGATTCAGATTTTGAGGCTTGAGAGGTTATGATCACCCAGCCATGAGGTGAAGTTAGGATGTGAACTCAGCTTATTCTTATGACTGTGGCAAAACCCATTTTCTTTTCATGTTTGTATAGATTTCTCGATGCCTAACCCAAAGCTTATCCACCATCATTGTTTATTCTTGTCCTTTCTTCTCCAGGTTCAAAACATGTTCAGGAGAGAGGAGTTTGGGGGCTAAGCATACACCATTGTTCATTTACTACTTTCATTTGCTATATATTTAACTATGTGTATCGATTTGTATATGTCAATTAAATACATTGCATATGTAAAATGAGTTAATACATTTATTTAGTCTATACTTAGAATCATGCCTGTTGCATAATACACACAACAGATGTTAGTTATTTTCGTTCATTTATACATTCATCATGTATTGATTCTTGCTCTGGGTCCATCACTGAGAAGTCTCTGCTAGGGAAAGTAAAGTAAATATTATTTATCACCTTCTGCTACTCTAAGATTCCACCTCTCTCTCTCATCTCCTTGATCATTATCTTTATGGGGTCAGGGACATACCTGTATCATTCACCTTTGTATCTCCAGTGCCTTGCACAAGGCCTGATCCATTTTAAGTACAGAAAAAAATACTCATTTGAACAAATAAATGAATACTTGGATACCGGAGAGTGTACAACTTACTTTTTCAATCATCTCAACCTAGAAATCAAATCATTCCATTCAGATTGGGTTCTCATGATTATTTTTCTTTGTTTTCCTGGCTGTCTGAATGGTACCTGTTCACACTCTATTTAGTGGACCTCTCTTTCCTTCTGTGCCATGGACATGTATTCCTCCTAGGCAGTTTCCAGGGAGTTGGTCTCCAGGCCCAGGTCCCTAGAGATCCTGACAGTCATAGGAAACCCTGGTGGGACCATGTATAATTGAGGCTTAGCAGAGTTTACTCAGGGTTGGGGAGGCCTGGCGGGAGTGGTCTGTTTGCAGGTTTCAGCCACTTCCTGAATAGAAGGCCCTCCCAGAGGCTCCCAGTCCTGAAATGTGAACTCTATTCCAGAACTCTCCCCACAGCTCACTCTGCAGTTCCAGGCCAACTCCCACCACCTCTGGGACTTCTCAGTGTGCTCTCTCAGGAATGGTCACTGTGCTCTGGCTGTCTTGTGAGGGGAAGATAGGGTAGGATGTGAAACTCAGAGGTATCTCTAAAAGCTTTGGCATATTTAGCAACTATTCCCTCCAAAGAAACTCAGCACCCAATAGTGAAGGGACAAAGGCCACAGCTGCCTAATGGTTGGAAAGCCTGGCGTCCACCTCCAGCGTGTGTCCTCCTCTGTGGGCCGCAGTCCTCGCCGGTGGGGCTCCCACTCACTTTATCATGCACTGCTGCAGAAATGCACAGCATAGAGATGACAAAGGCAGCGCCCAGGGGTTCCTGGGAGGGTAGCCTGCAGCTGTGAGCGTGGTTTAAGCCAGTTGTCAGGTCACATGGCACAGAGAGGAGAGTGGCCACATTGACTCAGTCCTGAGAGGAGCTCAGGGAACACACTCTAGCCTCATTGTCATCGGACCTGCAACTTTTGAGCACCGACTGCATGCCATGCCTTTTACATATTAAGATACCATTTCAGTTAAATGTTTTTGCCTGTTCTGTGGAAGTTGAAATTGAGAAGCTTTCCCTCCTATGTACTTTATTTTTTTTTAGATAAGTCAATTAAACCTTGGTAAGGTTAAATATTTCCCCTGCATAAAATAAAGAAGACGCGGGAGCTGAACCCAGTTTTGGTGCCAAAGCCTATGTTCTGAATCACTTTAGCCTTCCACCTGATTTAAATGCAGCTCCACACTGGAGCACCACTATGCAGAGCAGGTGTCTTTGTAGCTTTCTTATTCTCCCATGTCTTTCTTCTGAAAAAAACTGATATTGGACCATGTGGCCAGAGTTGTACAAACTTTGATACGTGGTAGAAAGGAGTTGTCCTGTCTTATGTTCTCTCTGGGTCTGCTTCCAAACAGTTCCCTGTAGAAACTCTCATTATGCAGATAGGAAACAAAGTCAATCTATTCCTCCCATCCAGTACCCCCAACTTCCAAAGATTAACATATAAGCGTGAGAGCAGGAACATAGCACACCTGTTTCTTTGGATTACAAGTACAAAATGAACTTGAAATTCCAAGTGGAAACTGAGTGAATTCCAACACCAGGTTTAACATAAATGATGTCCAGATTGGGTTGTGCTATTCTTGCCAATCAGAAACTGGATTTCAGCTGTCTTCTCATGGGCTAGCCGTTTTGCCATCACAGTGACAGCTTACTGTCTATGTCTCAAAACTCTGGAAAAAATTAGAAAGGATTCAATTTTGGTTTCTTTGAGAAAGAAAACTGATTAGAGTTGATCTGACTAGAAAATGGTCATTCAGCCAGGAAATAATGTCAGATTGAAGCCACAATCTCTTTTGCAGTTGGTTTAGCTTTCAGCTACTGTAAATGGAAGGAACAGTTTGTTCAGGAAATTTTGTTTCTATCAGGAAAATACAAGAGCACAAGAATTCTGAAAATGTCTAGAGATGACCTGAGATTCCTTCTCAAGGATCAGATGGCAAAGTTAGAAATTAGGGACAGTGGGAGTCTTCAGAGTCAGCCATGGCTCCAGAGCTTAGTTTTGTTACATGCTACCTGTAGAATATTAGGTAAGTTACTGAAATTCTCTGAATTTCAGTTTCTTAATCTGCAAAATGGGAGGTGATAACTACTCTGTAGGGTTATGATGAGGATTAAATGACATAACAATGTGAGACTCTTGAACCAAAGTTATACAGTCAAGTAATGTTAGTTCTTTCTTCCCATTCCTTTTCCGTCTCTCTCTGTTAGAGGACAGCCCTTCCAGAATGTATTAGTTTGCTAGGGCAATTGTAAAATGTTCTGGAGGCTAGAAGTCTGAAATTGAGTTGCTAATAGGGTTGGTTTCTTCTAGGCTATGAGGAAGGTTCACACATCTCCCCTAGTTTTCTGACAATCCTTGGCATTCCTTGACTTGAGGAAGCAGAAGCATCACCCCAATTCTGCCTTCAGCTTCACATGGCATTCTCCCTGTGTATCTATCTCCAAATTGTCCCTTTTAATTAGGGCCCACCCAGATGACCTCATTGTAACTAGATAACCTCTGTAAAGACTCTATCCTTAAATAAGGTAACGTTCTGAGGTACTGGGAGTTAGAACTCAGCATGTTGGGGAAAATCCTGCAATAACAGTGGGAAGTAAGTTTCTAGTGAGCTTAAAGGGCCAAGTCTCATTCCTACAGTATTAAGGCTGACTTTGCACACACTTTGAGATGGGGCAGCCAGAATGAGTATCGCTTGTACAGCTTAAAAAAAAAAAGCTTGAATAGGAAGTTTTAACTCCAGATAGCAAAGAAGATAAAAAAATTGGTTTTGATGTCAATTTGTGATTGACATCATATAGCCTCTTCTGATTCAGTCATAAAATCACGGCATATTTTAAAAAATATTAACTTGAAAAATTTTTTAATTTATTATTACTTCTTTCCTTGTGGCTGTGCTGGATCTGTGTCACTGTGTGGACTTTCCTCTAGGTGTGGCAGCGAGGACTACGCCCTGGTTGCGATGTATGGACTTCTTATTGCGGTGGCTTCTCTTGTTGTGGAGCATGGGCTCTAC
>NW_011495048.1:11752037-11764058 GCF_000754665.1 Bison bison bison
CAGCAGTTGTGGCTCCTGGGCTCTAGAGCACAGGCTTAGCAGTGGTGGCACATGGACTTAGTTGCTCCATGGCTTGCGGGACCTTCCCAAATGAGGGATTGAACCCATGTCTCCTGCATTGGCAGGCAGATTCTTTACTACTGAGCTTACCAGAGAAGCCCATTGGCATTTTTATAGTTGATATTTTTAAATTTCTCACCATGCAACAGGAACATTTTTGTTACCATTTTCGATTGGCAAAATAACTTGTAAGGGAACTTTTATGAGTAAGGAAACTGAGACACAAACAGGTTAATGTGGGTTGTGGGTCCTCTGACTTCAAATGATATTTCTCGTATTACAGTTACCCACACTGAGAGGCTTTCCTTGGGTGAGAGTCCAGAGGAAACATGGTCATACACAGTAGCACTGGAGTTTAGCAGGCACCTCTTTTGACAAAAAGCATGAGGCCTTTTGCATGTGGCAATATGTGCTCAGTCGCTCAGTCGTGTCCATTTCTTTGAGACCCTCTGGACTGTAGCCCTCCAGGCTACTCTGTCCATGGGATTTTTCAGGCAAGAATACTGAAGTGGGTTGCAATTTCCTCCTTTAGGGGTTCTTTCCCATTCAGGTATCAAACCTGAATTTTGGGGGTCTCCTGCATTGCCGGCAGATTATTTACCACTGAGCCATGGAGGAAGCCCCTCTGTGGCAATATAGACTATTCCAATTGCAACCAAGCCAATCTTATTCATGGTTTGTCTACACAGTAGCTCAATTGGCAGAAACACAGGAGTGTTGGTTACTCTGATTACAGTGACTTTCAAGACCGTGACTGATCCGCTTAGACCAAAACTCCAGCCAACAATAGTTCTGGAAACTTGTACTGCCGTGGCAAATGTAGAAGTAGTCACAGTCCAAAACTGCATTCATTGCACGTACGTTTTATTATTGGAACCTGCACGGACTGGTGGTTTTGACTTTCCATAGCTACTATTTTACCTAAGTCAAGCGTTCTAGGCTGCTGTGGAGGGAAACCATTCCTTGAGGGCCTTCAAATCATGGCTTACTCTCTGAATAAGATTATCAGTGGCAGGCTTGGTAGGAACCCTTTAGAATTCTAACTGATGTGGTGGAAAAAGAGACCTCTCATGTTCTAACTAATTGGTGGGCAGTGTTGCTGGGGAGCACTCTTCTGTAGTTACATTCTAGAGCTTTCTGGATTTCTCCATTGTTTTTAGGCTTAAACAGGAAATTTTCTTGAGAAGGCTTTATCCTTGAAGGAGAATGCTAAAGTAATTGTCAACTAAAGTTTGAGAAACTGTATCATGTAGGACCACCATGTTCAATCTAGTTCACCTTGTCAGTATCCTTTGATGAAAAGAGAAGAGGTATCAGAGATAATCAAATAGACCCAAAGTCATGTTTCCCTTTCTTAGATTTCAAGTTTCAGTGGGAACAAATGGCCTTAAAATTGGCTAAAGCCACAAAACTTTTTGTTGTTTACTTCCCAAACATGGCAGTTTGGTGTTTTGTGTCATAGTTATGGCTCTAGAGCAAATCCTCAGAGATTGGACAAAGGTACCAGGTGTAGAGGGCATCATGGAAAGTGTCGTCGGTGCCACACAGACTCTTGCTGTTTCTCCTCTCCTTAACTCAGTCTCAGACTTAAGCTGACATTCCTGGCCACACGGGGTCTATGTGGCAGCTGCAAAGTCGAGATGTCCAGCTGTATCCTGTACGTCAGACAGACGTGTGAGTCTGGACAGGGCATTTGGTGTGGAGTTGTTGCTCCTCATCTTCCTTTGAGTTGGTCGTGAGTGGGTATGTTAGGTCTTTCCAATCTGTTTCTTTCATATCCAGAAAGATACAATAGAGAAAAGTAAAATAAATTGTTGTTCAAACCATGAACATTGTCTATTGAAATCATGGTCACAGGTGAAAAGCAGTAACTTTCCCCAAATTATCGAGTGTGTGAATGAGAAAAACAGCAATTAAATGATTGGGAGAACTGAAATGTAACTAATAAACATGATGTGAACCATAAAGGAAAATATGGGTAGTAAATATGAATGTTTTGGGTAGATTAGTGATTTTAAAACTTTATGAACTAAGTTGAAGGCTTGAACTTCAGTCCATGTAAATAAAGGACAGCCATGGCTTTAGAAATCAGAGTCTTCAAAAGGATGAAAATGTTTTCAGTATTGAGGGTCTAAGGGCACTTATTCACCAGATTTCACTGCCATTGCAATTTGGATTTTATATGCAGCTAATAAGAGGGTATTTTCCATGTGTTGATTATTTATACAACACTTAACCTAGATGCCTTTTTATAAAATATTTTTGAAATATTTATTGTCTGTCCATATCCCTATCATCTACATTAAAATCTTTTGTCTTTAAACAAGGCATCATTAGTAACAACAAAAAAGCCAGAACATAGGTTATGACTTACAGCTGCACTATATAATATGGTAACTACTATAAGTAATGTGACTATTTAGACTAAAATTCAATAAAATTAAAATTTTAGTTCAATTGTATTAGCATAGATGTAGAACCTTTCTATCATTGCAGAAAATTCTGTTGGATATACAAAATTTCTTTTGGATCTGCCTCTCTTTGGTAGCTAGCATTTTTAAAAGCTTGCTGCTCAGTCCAAGCGATAGTAGAAAAAAAAAATCTTTATTGTCAACAGGAAAACACCAGATAGCTTTTGTGTGTGGGGAAATGATTCTGCATTGTGACTCAATGTTTAAATGGTATGGGAGTAACTGACTTGTAGCAATCTGTGCTGATATTGAGAACTAGCGTCTATGAATCTAATATATGGTCCTCGTTACCTTAAAGTAAGCTTCCCAGGTGGCGCTGGTGATAAAGAACCCTGCTGCTAATGCAGGGGACCTAAGAGATGTGAGTTCCATCCCTGGGTCAGGAAGATACCCTGGAGGAGAGCAAGGCAATTCACTCCAGTGTTCTTGCCTAGAGAATCCCATAGACAGAGGAGCCTGATGGACTACTGTCTATAGGCTAGCAAAGAGTCTGAAGCGACTTAGCATGCATACATGCACCTTAAGGCAGAAGTTAGGGAGCTTTTCCCTAAAGGAAATAGTAAGGTTTTATGGGGCTATACTATCCCTGTTGCAACTACTTAGTTCTGCCATTGGTGTGGAAAGCAACTATTAAATAATAAACAGAGCTGCTTTTGACAAATACAAGCATGGGGATAGTTTGTCCACACCTATCTTAGAATACACTTAATATTTTCTCATGTCTCAAAAGATGATAAAAATGCAATTAATTTATTGTCTCGAGAATAACCATTTTTTTGTGTGTGCTAATTCTGACTATAGTGCTGTAATTAAAATGTAGATCTGTTTTAAACTTTGAAATGTAGAGCTTCCTTTGGGATCTGCCAAGATAAATACATACTGTTAGCCTCCCTACACTGTCTCTCTTTGACATTAGATAACTTGTGTGATTTTAGTTGTGTGTGTGTCTTAGAATGCTAACCTCTGGGAAGCAAGACTTAAAAAAATTGGCCTTGGAGAATGTGCATGGGTATTTTGCTGAAATTTTTTTGTTTGTTTGGTTTTTGTTTTTATTTCTATAGTTATATCAAGGCCTATGTGACATGAAGATGATACTTAGGGTGGTAAGACAAATCGTACTCTGAGATGCTTTTGAAAGAGATGGATTACTAACCTAAAACAGACATGTCTAACCATCATTAGATGGTTCTGCAAGTCATTCCAGCAGGCCCAGCCTAGAACCTGCTCCTTCAGCCCATCCATTGATTTTGAAAGCACCTGATTCTCTGTGTGAAATAAGTCTTTTCCTACTTAAATTATCTTAAGTTTCTGTTTTCTACACTGAAGCCTGACTGATACAGTAGTGTATATAATTTTTATAAATTCTGAAATGTGTCTAAATTAGCAATCTTTTTTGAAGATTGTATCACTGCATGAGCTCCAACTCCATTTATCTGAATCCTAGGTTTGCCTTTTCCTCATCCTCTTGGAAGTGTCTTAATGGTAATCGTCCACTTCCTAGATGGGGATGTCTTCACTGAAGGATGGGAGCCTGAATGCCAGTCCACCCTTGATGGAGTCGGGAACCATTACATGCTTTGCATTCCAGCCTTGGACTAGATACAAATGATGAAACTAAATACTGAAGTCATGTGCTACAAGGCTGCCATTAAAACTGGAGGAAACCACAATTTGTTTGAAGCAAGCACTTATCAATCTTCAGTAACGTGTATGCAGTACAGTCCCAGGGCATAATTATGCGGTAAGCTTCAAAGCCTTTGCTATGTTTGCAAAATGCATTAAAGAGACAACTCATCACCTGACTTTCATGTTTTCAAATTAGATTGTTTCTGTACACTGGGATCCAGCCAGCTCATATGGGTCTTTCCTTTGATCTGCTTAACATTTCTTGAAATGCCATCTTGACCCTCTTATTCAGATCCCTGAAAGAGGGGAGGTTTGCAATGTACTCCTTGTGGTTTGTCCAGAAAGGATTCCCAGCCTGAGCATTTATGTGATATTCACAGTGCATCCCTGATAGCTTTTCTTTTTTTAATTGTGATTCAGTGGAATGCCAACCAGAAGTTTAAAAAAAATTACAAAGCATAGAGCTTTATGATTAATTACCTTGAGTTCAGATATAATTTAAACATATTGACTTGTCTGAAATAAGTGCCAGACAGTGTAGCTGGGGAGACAGGAAGTGCCTGGGTGAGACTGCTGAAACAGGCTGGAAGAGAAGTCAAAGGGGGGTAAGGACATCATCATTTAACTGTTCTCTGTAGCCGGACAGAAAGTAGCCACAACTGCTGATGGTCAGTGGAATCAAAGGAATAAATTATGGCTGAGCCTTGCCTTTGAAATTAACAGAAAGTTAGTCGATACTTCAACTTTGCACAATCCTAAAGAAACGGTTCTGAGACAATCCATTAAAAATGATTTTTTTTTCCCCTTCGTACACATGATCTGTGCAGAGATTTCTCTGAGGGGCTGGAGCTGCTTTGCTAACTCCCAGCCTCCTCATTCTGAACTGGTGGGGTTTCAGAGTCCCTGCTTGGCTGAGGCCCCAGGCTGGAGGCAGACAGGCATTGGCAGTGGGGATGGGCAGCACATTTCTCAGCATGAATGAAGCCTTAAGACCAGCACGACTTTCCTTTATCTGGGGGAGCCAGGCTGCCCCAGTGCTTTCTGTAGCCAAGCTGTGAGAAAGAATGAAACTGATTTCTTTGCAGCAAACTGGGACCAGATGCGTTTCTCTGTGTAGAAAGTTTAGAAATCCAACCAGCTGCTTTCAGTTTTTGATAATGGATTATGGTGTCAAGGAGCCTGCACTAACTTTGATACCCGTGCATTCGAAAGCAGAATGTGAGCATTTGGCCTAACCTCACTGGTGGATTCTTAGCACACCCAAGACACACGTGATCCTGCGTTCCTTCGAAACTGAGCATAACTGTTCAATGCCATCTGGGTCACAGGGATGTCATCCAAGGAGGCCTGCTCACAGGCTCTCATTCATCCTCTTGCCTGGCTCTGTGGTCCTCATGGAGGGTCTTTGATTCAGTACTGAGAACTGAATTCTGATTCCTGACCCCGGAGTTTCTGGAGAGCTTGGGATCCAGCCTGCCACTCCTCTCCCTCACACAGGGTCTCCCTGGAAGCCTGCCGCTGCTATGTGAAAATTCACACAGATGGTGAAAGTAGGAGCATTGGCCTCCTGGATGTCTTTTCAGATAAACTCACCATCCTATCTCTGATGCAAAAACCTAAGATCCAGGCTGTTGGGGAGAATGCATGTTTATAGGTGAATTCACCTGTCACCAGTGAAGTGGAAAAGAGAAGGAAGAAGGTGTCCAGTCAGCTCCTTGAAATCTCTGGCCAAAGCTGAGTGTAAAGGTGGCTTCTTCATGCATCCCTTAAGTCAAGATAGCTCAGAAAGCCATACAGAACTCAGAGAAGACTCCAGAAGGATTTCAGGAACTGATTACATAATATAAAATAGAATTTGACCATCTTATTGGATAAAATCTGGGGTAAAAGGCCTGTATTTGTGTGTATGTGTATTTAACTGGAGATTTATTAAGAGTTTTATTTTAAGAACTTGATTCACATGATATGGAGGCTGGCACATCAACGTTTTCAGGGTAAACCAGTAGGCTAGAGACCCAGGGAAGAGAAGATGTAGCCCTAGTTTGAAGGCAGTCTGCTGGCAAAATGCCCTCATCCTCAGCAGACTTGTTTCTTTTAAGATCTTCAGCTGACTGGACAAGGCCCACCCACATTATATAGAGCAAAGGTCCTGAAACCTTTTGGCACCAGTGACTGGTTTCATGGAAGACAATTTTTCCATGGACCAGAGTGATTAAAGGGGAGGAAAAGTTCAGGCATTAACGTGAGTGATGGGGAGCAATGGGGAGTGGCAGGTGAAACTTTGCTCCCTCGCCTGCCACTCACCTCCTGCTGTGTGACTGGGTTCCTGACAGGCTGCGGACCCATAGCAGTCTGCCGCCTGGGAGTTGTGTGCATGCTCAGTTGCTCAGTAATGTCCAGCTCTTTGCAACCACATGTACTATAGCCCACCAGCCTCCTCTGTTCATGGAATTCTCTAGACAAGAATACTGGAGTCGGTTGCCATTTCCTCCTCCAAGGCATCTTCCTGACCCGGGGATCAAACCAGTGTTTCCTGTGTCTCCTGCATTGGCAGGCAGGATTCTGTTACCACTGAGCCACCTGGAAAGCCCCACATTGGGGTTGGGGACCCGTGATATAGAGTAATACTCTTTACTGAATATCTGCTAACTTAAATGTTTACTTCGTCTAAAAAATACCTTCACAGTGACCTACGACTGATTTTTGGCCAAATATTTAGGTACTGTGTACTAGCCAAGTTGACACATAAAATTATCGATCAGAAGACCCAAGTGTGAGAAAATTTACATTTGTTTTTGTTTCCCTAAATACCAAAAGAACTGGGGTGCAAAGGAATAAGTTTCAATATCACACAAAATGATAGAACCACATGTATTCCTCACATACCCATCTGTGCACACACACACACACGTACACACATAAGCATGCATACAAAGTCCTGTGATCCGCAAGCACATCCGCATAAAAGCACTAATGAGCTTCAGGGAAAAAGTGATCAGTAAAGAAAGGAAATTAAAGATACACAGCTCCTTGTGTCCTGTAAGTTTCCTCTTTCTGAATAAGAAATGGAAAAAGTTGGCCCTGAAAATTCTCTACAACCTTCACTCTTTCCTGTTGGAATTTCCTAAGGAGAAAGTCTGATTTTTTTAAAAAAACTGTTGCAGCTCAAATATCACTTTGTTCAGAAAAGAAACCTTTGCACAGTGATACTCCCTTTCATTTATGAAAGTCCTTGAGGGTGATGGATCACCATAATGAGAACTCTTTTCAAAGAACCCCAGCTTAATTTTAAAGTGCAACAGTGACCCTCATTCCAGTGGGGAGAAAACCATGGTCTAAGAATCGAAAAGACTGTGTTTTTGAAGACACAGACATTTCTGTGGAATTAGATATACTTTTATAATAAAACTTAATCATGAACAAAGTGCTTTTTTTTTTTTCTTCAAAGCCTTTAGAACGAAGCATGGAAAACATTAGGTGATGTTGAAAATGAAAAATTATAGTTTCCTTCCTCTGACCATTAACCAGAATTTGGCTTGGTATTCTGCAGCCTCTGGATAGTTCTTCCTTGTCCAGAGCAAGATGCAAGTCTGGGTGCCTATGTCCAATACCCCTGCAGTGGTATTTTTCAGTCTGGTTATAATGAAGCCACTGCTTAAGCTGTTTCTGTAGCATTGCTACAGAGGGTGGGTCTAGATGGCTTGTACAGTCCCCTCCCAGGCCCAAAGCCATTGATTCTGTTCTCAAACAGCTGAACTTCAGCCTTTCTGCATTTCTAATGGTTGCATGTCCTCCAGTCTTTATAATCCAAAACAGGCCACTGAGAGGAGCGTCTAAACATGGGAGGTGCCCACTAGTTCTTTTCTTCACATTAGGAAAAAAAAAAATCTGCAAGTTGCCACCAAGCCACTGGTTAGTTGTCCGTTGAGTAGGGTTGCAGATTTAGCAAATAAAACCCCATAATTTCCAGTTATAGTTGAATTCCAGATAAATACCAAATAATTTTTTTTATTATAAGTGTGCCCTGTGCAATAGTTGGGGCATATTTATGCTAAAAAAGTATCTGCTGTTTATCTGACATTCAAATTTATCAGGAAATTCTGTATTTTATCTCACAGTCTTATCCTTGAGGAGTTCTGTTTCGAGTGCACTCCAGGGTGGCATGGATCTCATTTTATTGCCTGTGGGTCTGTCTCCCAAGTCATTTTCCCATGACAACATTTTGCTTCCTGCTATTCCACAGAGATGCCTGTAGTCTCTGCTGTTTTCCCGTTTGGGCATGTGCATTTTTGCTTTACAGCCATCACCCAGACTTTATCTCCACCTGGCATATTTAAATCACCAAATTTCATTCCTTCTTAGTTTTTTCTGAGACGCCAATAGGCATTCAGAGCAGCAGTGATTCTGTGTCGTGAGAGGGGGACAATAAATGCAAGTGTGTTTAGGAGCCATTAGGCAATATGAATGTTTGAAGCAGGACAGGTAACATCCAAAGGATGATGGTGGAGTCTGTGCCCAATAGCAGAGAGCAGCCCCTTCATAAAGACGTTTCCCAAAGCTTTATCAATTACTATGCTGGCCAAACCTGGCATGTCGACAGCTCAGCTAATGTGCCGTCATCTTGCATCTCCCAGTTTAAGGCAAAGTATTTCCCAGTCTTTTCCTTGGAACACGTGTTGTTGCTGAACACTTAGGTCTTGAAAAATATTTAAATAAGTTTGAGAAACATTGTGCATCCCCTCTTGAGTGTTGATTCAAAGCTTGCTAACTCGACCTAAGTTCCAAGAAGGCAGGAATGACATCTATTTTGTTATTTGCTTTAATTCCAGAGCTTAGCATATAGAAGCCTCTCAAAAATATTTGTTGAATGAATAAGTGAAGAATGAAGTAGAGAAAAGTTTTAGTTGTTTTCTATCTTCCCCTGTCTTATCCATCACGAGTAGCCAATATTTTAAATATAAACTTTGGATGAAAACCAAGCTATACAAGATTGTTAAAGATTCTTGTGGTTGAGAAATTAATTAAATTTAGCATCTGATACCTAAACTTTGAAACTGGGTCTTTCTAGCTGAATCTGGCCCTGGGAAGTATTTTATTTGGCCCGTGAAGCATTTTAGAAAAATGTGAACTTTGCTGCCTCAAGACAGACGTAAGCCGATGGCTCACCAGTGTCTTCACTGCTCTCTCCTCTTACATCACTTACCTGGTCTCAGGAGGCATTTGAGTTTCAGCATCTGCTAGGGAATGATTCATCAACTTTAAGAACACATTTGATGTAAGAGCTTTAGATTGAGTCCCAGATCATCTATTCACTAACTATATGACTTTGGACAAGTTATTTACCTAATCTCCAGATTTGTCATTTGAAAATAAAATGCTGATGATAATAGTACTTACTTCATAGAGCTGTTAAGAGTTTCAAATGTATCAAATGATATAATACACGTAAATTGCTTAGCACACATCTGGCACATAGTAAATGTCCTACAAATGTTATTTATATAATAATAATAATTGTTATTATTGCTGCTTTGGTTTCACATGTATGAAGGCCACGTTCTAGAATTAGCAGAATGACTTTCAAACCCAGAAATCAGATGTCACTATCTCCTTTTCAAAATCTAGAGACAAGACAGATGGTGAACGAATACATTTGCTTATTGTTTAGTTTTGTTCACTGATACATTCCAGGCACCTAGAAATGTGCTTTGCATATAATAAATGCTCAATAAGTATTTAGAAATGAACAAATGAACTGTAGATTTCTAGGATCTCATTAGGATCACAAAACCTCATGAATTTAAGTGGCTTGGCCTCTTCTAGCTAATCCCTAGGCTTTATCTTGGTTTCTGGGGTGGCTTACTCTGGGGGAAGGCAGCTACCCTGTGTGAGGATATCCGTGCAGCAATGTGGAGAAGCCCGTGGGGAGAGGAATGGAGGAGGCCTTCTTAATCAGCATCACTCGCCAGCCATGTAAGTGCATTACTTGGAACAAAATCTTCCAGCCCCAGTTAAGCTTTCAGATGACAGCAGCCAAGGCTAATGCAACCTCTAGAGGGATCGTGAGCCAGAACTGCTCAGCCCAGCTACACCTACCTTCTTGATACACAGGAGCTGAGGGAAGCCCAGAAAAATAATTATTGCTGTTTTAAGCCACTAAATTTTAGGATAACTTGTTATGCAACAATAGATAACTAATACAAGAGGGATTTGACTCTGATCAGTGTTTCACGTGTTCCAGATAGATTATCACTGAAGTACAAAGAACGCTGACATAAAATGGTTTTATGTCCGTTATTGACAAATATGTCATAGACCTTGACACATTTATCACTGCCCCAAAGAGGTCCCAAGATGCAGATGGCTTATTAGGAACAGCTCTACTGTGCAGATATCAACTCTTGAAGCCAGTTTTTCTAGAAAACGGAGAGCATATAAAGGGCCCCAAGGAGAGTTAAGAAAAGAATATCACTGAACAAATGAGTTGGGGGGTCAAGAAACACCACTGAACACCTTCTATTTGCAAGGTGTTGGGGATAAAAAGGGCAATGAGTCATGCTCACTGTGCTTTCAGAATCTTGTGAGCGGCCAGGATGCATCCATGTGGACTCCATTAGCAGTTCATGGTATTCCATGTGCGGCTTATTTACACCTGCAGTACTGTGGTCCATTCTTCCAGTGACATATTCAGAGGGTCACTGACATGTAAATGGACATCTAGAGGATGCGCTATCTGAGAAAAATGGGGTTGTTGAACAGGCAGGAGGAAAGCCCATGTGAACTGAAGGTGGTGCTTCCTGGAAGTTCCTGAGGATATCACAAGGAATATAGATGACTGATACTGAATTGTTCTTAAGCACAGAACAAAGACCAGCTAAGTGAATGTATAGGAGGTTAGATCTCTGCTCAACAGTGAACTTCTGGGACTTCCCTGGAGGTCCGGTGGTTGAGAATCCACTTTGCAATGCAGGGGACATGAGTTCCGGAGCTAGGATCCCACATGCTTTGGAGCAACTAAACCCACATGCCACAACTAGAGAGTCCCCACACCACAGTGAAAGACCCCACAGGACACAGTGAAGACCCTGTGTGCCGAAACTGAGACCTAACAACTAACCTAACTTTAACCCTAACACAGCCAAGTGAATAAATAAATATTAAAAAAAAAACAAAACCAAGGAACTTTTTGTCAAGGCTACCCAGATTAATGGAGTGAACCACCACCAATGATGAGTAATGAGCAGTGGGAGTGCCTGTCCTTCAGGCCTGTGGTAAATGGGTTTGCTGCAAGGTGTACGCGGTCAGCTGACCTCTGAGTTTCCTCATATCTCCTTGATGTGAACAGGCTATGGTTGAAGATGGTAAGTGGAAAGATAAAAATCTCTTGTGTCACATAGCATAGTAGGAAAAGCGTGGGGCTTTGGAGTCAGACAGAAGGAGTTTTAACTCCTGAATCCATCATGGAAAGCTGCAAACCCAGGTAAGTTATGTAACTCCCCAGTTTTCAGTTACTTTGGTCACCTGATGCAAAGTGCCAACTCATTGGAAAAGACCCTGATGCTGGGAAAGATTGAAGGCAAAAGGAGAAGGAGGTGGCAGAGGATGAGATGGTAAGGTAGCATCACTGACTCAATGGACATATATTTGAGCAATCTCCAGGAGATAGTTGGAGAAGGCAATGGCACCCCACTCCAGTACTCTTGCCTAGAAAATCCCATGGATGGAGGAGCCTGGTAGGCTGCAGTCCATAGGTCGCTAAGAGTCGGGCACAACTGAGCGACTTCACTTTCACTTTTCACTTCCTGCATTGGAGAAGGAAATGGCAACCCACTCCAGTATTCTTGCCTGGAGAATCCCAGGGACG
>NW_011495048.1:11764158-11764668 GCF_000754665.1 Bison bison bison
TCACAAGGAGTAGGACGTGACTTAGTGATTGAACAACAACAAAGATGAGGTGTGATAATGCCTGATTAATGAGTTCCTTGTGAAAAGCAGACATAGTGAGATAGCCCATGTCAAGCATGTAGTATTAGGGAGTCCACTCAGTGATTGCTCTTAGTGTTATACCATGAGATTTATTGGGTTTAGTTCTTGCCTTGAGAATCCCAGGGACAGAGGAGCCTGGTGCGCTGCCGTCTGTGGGGTCGCACAGAGTCGGACAGGACTGAAGCGACTTAGCAGCAGCAGTAGCAGCAGCAGCACAGCAAGGGTCATAGCCAAGTGGGTCCTTTGGGCAGTTGGGGAAAGCCATGATCTCTAAAGCTACAAAAAGTGATCCCTTGCTTCCTTCCCAGTTCTGCCTGCTCTGACACATTTGCAAAAACCTACTGATGCCTTCCATAAGCATTGCCACCAGCATCCTGTTCCACTGGTCCTGAGCCAGAACATGTAGGTAGAGAGATCCTTCCACATAAC
>NW_011495048.1:11764768-11805166 GCF_000754665.1 Bison bison bison
TCCCATCCATGGAGGAGCCTGGTAGGCTGCAGTCCATAGGTCACTAAGAGTCGGGCACAACTGAGCGACTTCACTTTCACTTTTCACTTTCATGCATTGGAGAAGGAAATGGCAACACACTCCAGTATTCTTGCCTGGAGAATCCCAGGGACAGAGGAGCCTGGTGGGGTGCCGTCTATGGGGTCGCACAGAGTCGGACACGACTGAAGTGACTTAGCAGCAGCAGCAGCAGCCAGGAGATAGTGAAGGACCAAGGAGGCTGGTGTGCTTCAGTCCATGGAGTCACAAGGAGTAGGACGTGACTTAGTGATTGAACAACAACAAAGATGAGGTGTGATAATGCCTGATTAATGAGTTCCTTGTGAAAAGCAGACATAGTGAGATAGCCCATGTCAAGCATGTAGTATTAGGGAGTCCACTCAGTGATTGCTCTTAGTTATATACCTTACTTATATATAACTATATAAGTTATAGTTAGGTATAACTTAGTTAGTTATACCATGAGATTTATTGGGTTTAGTTCTTGCCTTGAGAATCCCAGGGACAGAGGAGCCTGGTGCGCTGCCGTCTATGGGGTCGCACAGAGTCGGACACGACTGAAGCGACTTAGCAGCAGCAGTAGCAGCAGCAGCACAGCAAGGGTCATAGCCAAGTGGGTCCTTTGGGCAGTTGGGGAAAGCCATGATCTCTAAAGCTACAAAAAGTGATCCCTTGCTTCCTTCCCAGTTCTGCCTGCTCTGACACATTTGCAAAAACCTACTGATGCCTTCCATAAGCATTGCCACCAGCATCCTGTTCCACTGGTCCTGAGCCAGAACATGTAGGTAGAGAGATCCTTCCACATAACAAGCAGGGCTATTTAATAATAAAATGGAAGGTGAGGAGAGGCAAGGAAAAAGACTGACTCATTGGCATGTTGATTTGGTTTAGCCAGCTCCTAGTCTGAGCCAGCTCCTAGTCTGACCCAGCTCAGTCAGGACAGAAGCTGCAAAGAGCCACATGAGGTCAGTTGACAGTGTTCTCCAGCCTATTCACTTCTACAGGTAACCATTAGTAAAACACAGGTTGAGTTATATCTGTTTCCTGTTCAAAAGCAAACAATGGCCTTGCAGACTGCCAGCAGACTTTGTTTCTCCTATTAAAAGTCAAACACTTGCACACTGTTAACTTTGCCTTAGCTTTCCAGCTTTCTGTACACTTGTTCCTCCACCCATTTCCTGTGCTCAAGGTAAAGAGAATTACTCATTCCTTACCCTTCAAACTCTATGATCTTCTCTCTTTTAATTTTAAATATATAAAAGGTATTAGTGAATGTGAAGGTCGCTGAGTCATGTCCGACTTTTTGTGACCCCATGGACTGTAGCCTGCCAGGCTTCTCTTTCCATGGGATTCTCCAGGAAAAATTATTAGAATGGGTTGCCATGCCTTTCTCCTGGGGATCTTCCTGACCCAGGGATCGAACCATGTCTCTTACATCTCCTGCTTTGGCAGCAAGTTCTTTACCACTGGCGCCACCTGGGAAGCCCATAAAAGGCATGTGTACAGTTTAAAGGTTGATAAAATTAGCAGGAGTTGTTATGGGCTGAATTGTAACCGCCCCCCCATAAGTTTATATGTTGAAACCCTGAACCCCAATACCTTGGAATGTGACTGTATTTGGGGATAGGGCCTTTAAAAATGATTAAGTTAAAATGAAGCCTTTAGGGAAGGCCCTAATCCAGTCTGTGTCCTTATAAGAAGAAATTTGGATACATCAATAAAACCAGAAACACAGAGGAAAGATCACATAAGGACATAGCAAGACTGCTATCTACAAGTCAAGGAGAGTGGCCCCAAGAGAAACAGACCTGCCAACACCTTGATCGTGTGCATCCAGCCTCTACAACTGTGAGAAAATACATATTAGTTGCTGAAGGCTCACAGTCTATGGAATTTTGTTATGGTGGTTGGAATAAGCTGATAGGGGAGTGGATGCTCACTGTGCTCTGTTTCACCTCCAGCTAACAGGAGCAGGCTTTCTATAGGCGTTCCAGGCAGCAGGGCATGAAGAACAGAAACTTGACTGGAACAAAATAAAAACAAGCCAAGTACTAATAAGAAGCTGGGCAAGATGTGCCTAGGCAGTCTATCCCTGGGTGACAAAGACAGTACAGAGGTATTGGAAATCTTGATGATGAATGCTCTTAATAGATATTTTTTTCTTGAGTTGTACTGCTCCTATATGGACTGGTTGCCTCTAGGTCTAGTGTTTAGCTATTTTCCTGGGATTCTATCTTTAAAATCCTTGTGAACTTTCTTGTCGGAAGCTTGTAGGATCTACTTTCTATCTCAGGTATTCTGAAATTTTCTAATGATGTATTTTTACCCTACGTACTAGGTACCTAGGGAACCTTTTAGCCTAACAACTTCATCCTATAATAATAGACTTTACTTTTTATTTTTTACAATGTCTTTCTTCATCATATAGACTTAAATTTTTATTATACCCAGTAATTATTTTTTATCAAGATATTGTTGATTTATGTTATGTAAGTTTCAGGTATGTCAGTGATTCACAATTTTTAAAGGTTATACTCCACTTACTGGCTTCCCTGATGGCTCAGATGGTTAAGAATCTGCCAGCAATGCAAGAGACCTGGGTTCAGTCCCTGGGTTGGGAAGACCCCCTGGAGAAGTAAATGGCAACCCATTCCAGTATTCTTGCCTGGAGAATCCCAAGGACGGAGGAGCCTGACTGGCTGCAGTCCCTGGGATCACAAAGAGTCAGACATGACTGAGCGACTAAGCACACACACATACTTCACTTGTAATTATTATAAATTACTGGCTTGTTGTCTTATTTTGTTCCTACTTTATTTCTTCTCTCTTTCTGAAACTCTTATTATTGACATGAGCAATTCCCTGATTTGGCTGGTGAATGTCTTTTCCTTTGTTTCCCAAATCTTTTTTTTTTTCTTTCTTTCTTTTCTGAAAGATTTCTTCAGGTTTATACCCCAGCCTTTATTTTGAGTTTCAAAATTTTCTGCTTATACATTTTTAATTTTCAAAAGCTTTTTTTTTCATTTCTAAATGCTCCCTTTTTATAGCTTTCTCATTTGGGATCATGGATATGCTGTCTTATATCTGAGGATATAATTGTTGTTGTTTAAGTTTCTCCAGTGTGTGTGTATGTGTATTGGTGTCCTTCTTTCATATTGGAAGCTTTCCTTAGATATCTGGTCATTCTTGCCTGTATACTCATGCCTAAGACTGGAGAACTAAACAGATGATAAAAATTCTGGGTGTGCAGGTGTGACTTGCCCACTTTGAGCTTCACAGTGGAATAATTTTGCCTGTTTCTTGGGAAAGACCTAACATCAGTATCTGTACACCTTTCTTTTTAAGCTGATATGATTCCCTGGAGAAGACTTTTTTCATCTCCTCCATGGAAGATGAGAGTTTGGCTGCTGATGTTCTGGGATCCAGTGGGAAATTAAGGCTGGGGGTCAGAGCATCAGTGTGCATATGGCTCTTTTGGCCCAGTTCCCATAGCCTCAGCTATAATGGCATCCCCTAATACAGAGACCTCCTGTTACACCTTCTTCAGAGAACATTCCTTCAGTCTTCTCACTCGATGAGGGAGGGGAAGGCTTATGGCATCTTGGAATGTGGGGGAGATTAGGAATTATAATACAAGTCAAAATACAAAAACAAAAGTACCCATCACACAGCTTTTCCTGTTCTTTGTTTCCCTTCAATCCCCACTTCATCCCAGGTGAGGCCCTTTGCTGAGTCTTTTGAGGATTCTGTAGTATAAATAAGGTTAGGTCTCAGCTTCTCCACTGCCAGGCCTAGGTCTGTTCAACTACTTACCTGCTTTACAGCTGTCCAAAGTTAGTTGTCATTGTCTCCTCTCTCTTGATGTCATTTGCAAAAGAAGCCCCTTTACTATGATTTTAGGGTTTTCTGGAGTGTTTAAAATCAGAGGTGTTTTCAATCTACCATGTTAACCCAATAGTTTCCCTGTTGACTGGCTATGTTCGCTCCTCATCTGGATTACTTTCCTCTACTTTGGCTTCTGTGAAGGTCAAGCTCAATGCTACTTTCATAAAAGTGTCCCAGTATGGAAAACCTTTCTGTTTTTCTTTCCACATAGCACATACCTTACTCTGATACCTGCCCCTCATATGCCAGCACACACACGCTACAGGGTGACAGGTAAATAATAAGTAGTTTCTTGGTAAGATTTATAATAAGTTCATATTATCTATGTTTTCAGACTTTATGGTCACTTCTGGATCATAACTTCTGGGCATCATGGGCAGAGCCTGAGATTTGGGTCTGGGTGTCACCTCTGGCTGTTTCTCTTTGTGCGTTCTTGGACATGTTATTTAATCTCTCTGTGTTTGTTCCCTCATTCCAAAACAGAACCTACAAAATCAGGAGATGAAAATCAGGCAAAATCAAATTCAAAATACATGAAAGGCATACCCTCAATGTAGATATAGATCTATTACGTGCTATTGTTGTTATTATCCCCTTTCTCCTTCACAGTGGAATTTGAAGTTCAAAGGATTTTATTGAATGTGGCAGGTACCCTGGTAATGTAATGGGCTGTGAGATATCAGTTGAGTATTTCCTATGACTCCTCTGGGTGCTCCCTGAAGAGCCCAGCAGAGTGCCTTTCAGGAGTAGGTATCCAAGAAATATTTGTTGAATTGAATAAAACATCTCAATATTTAGGGAGCTATTATATATGAAGGGCACAAGTACGCAGTCATGTGTGTGAGTATTGGTCCTTGGAGAGGTTGGTATGCTTCATCTGTTTCAGAGTATTGAAAAAAATCCAATTCTTCTGGCAGTGTGGCCTGTTTTTCCTTCTGAAGACCCTACAGTGGTATGCATTTGGCTTAAATGCAACAGTCCCCTCAAGCTAAAGAAAGTCAAAAGTAGGGTTTGGTATAATCATGACCAAAAGTAGAATATGTCCTCTCATTGTTTTAGAAGCTGTACAGGCCTTGAAGCATTAAAGACAGCTTTCAGGTTTGGAAAACTGCCCTGTTGAGTAATGATGATCTCAGACTCTGTCTCACTCTGCTCTGTCTCTGTATGTGCTTATATATAATGCTTGGTGCATATATTTGTCTGTTGACTAGGGTTATTTACAGGAACATGGGAATTTTGCTACTTATGAATACATTGGCTCTTATTCACTTGTGGTCCTCTTTCTGAGTTTATGGAATCAGTTGCCTTGGAGACAATCATGATGTCACAAGCTGAGCACCATAACTTCAGATGGGAATCAATTGAAGAACAGATAGACTTCTAAGAGAAAAAGACAGTGTCATCATGTAAATGTTCTTAGTAACTGATACCACAGAAGGAGAGAAAATGTAAAGATGTACATCAGCCTCCCCTGGGTTACTTGACATGACTCCTCTCAAAGCTTTCCATGAAGGATTCATGTCTTGTTAACACATGGGATAAAAGGTGGAAGAGGAAACCACAACAAAATGATCTTGCTTTGTTGCGTAGTGAATTTATGGAATACTAAGCCTCTCGAATTGTTAAATTTTAACATTTGGTTTTGTTTGCCCATCTTTTCTTCTTAAATTGCAGTCTCTCAAATTTAAACGTATGGAGCTGGCGTTATTAAACTATGGATCCTGAGGCAGCAATTGTGGGAAGGAAGGATTCTGCATTTCTAACAAGATCCTAGGTGATCCTGGTCCCCAGACCACAGGGAGGGATGAGGTCTTTAAACTCAGAGTCAAAAATAAGGACCTTATGGTTGAAAAGCTTCCAGGTACACTTTCCTCTGGTTACCAAAAATATTACTGTTTCCCGAATTCTGAGCCACATGTTTCTTCACATTTTAACTTTTCTGAAACTGATGTGTAGCAGTCGAAAAAATTTACAGTTACTGAGCAGATGAGTACATTGTGATGTGTGGCTTGTTGTCTGAATATATGTGAGATCTGTGGTTGGTAGGACTTGCTTACTCATTTGTCACCTCCATTATCTGTATTGGTAGCACCACATGGGGATCAAAGTTTAACTTACATTTGTTCACTAATACTTTCATAAAAGACTTGGTAGCACATTGAATTCATCTGGAAAACTAAAATATATCGATGCCTGAGTCCCAGATTCAGAGATTCTAAGACAGTTTTTCTCCCCTGATGATTCTAACATGCAGCAAACTTTGAGCTTACTGTGTTAAAATATCTTCACAATGCACCTGCAGTTACAGAACACAAAAGCAGTATGTTATAGGGTACATGTCAAGCCATGTAGAGCAGGAGAAATCACCCCCACCTCTTAGAAGAGATCATAGACTTCTAAGCTCGGAGAGGCTGGTTGTAAGTTGAGTGGGACTCTCAGCCAGTGCTGATCATCTCTCAAAGAAAGCTTCCTGATCATGTTCCAGAGATGTTGTCTCATATCTAGTGGCATGTCAAACCTATCACCTTACCCAGTTGAAAATGCAGTTGAATTCTTGACTTCATTCTGTATGCCTGAAAATCATGCTGACCCTGAAAAGGCAGGGGTCAAAGTCATGAGCACAGGCTATGACAGCCACGTGTCTATGTGATACTAAGCATGGCTGCAATGGCCAAGCATGCATCCAAACATTTCTTTCATCCCTAATGTGAAGACAGCTTGGACTTCAATTTAGATCGTGATACTAAATGAGAACTGGCCTTTGGTGCAAGATGGATGCTTTGCGCGTGAGATGAAGACAGGTTTCAGCTGCTGATTGGTGGGCTAGCTGAATCCCCCAAAGCCTCTGCCTTTCTGTCTGACAGTCTGGCCTCCATCCTCCAGAGAACAGTCAAGGCCAGGGCATCATAGGCTAGTAGTCCTGTGGCGTAGCATTCAGAACTGGAGGCCCTGAACTTACAGTCGTGGCTGGTTTCTTTAGGTGGGTCAAGTTCTTACAGAATAGGGAAGTCAGATACTTAAATGCCTCCTGGCCACTGATTTCTGTGGTCAGCCCAAGCCTGTGCTACAGGTGCCCTACCAGTCATGAGAACTGTCGTGTACACTAGGAGGGAGCAAACTGACTGGATTTAGCATCTCATTCTTCACACACACACACCCATGAAAGGGGACATAGCTCTGAAGAGGAGGGGCTGGAATGAATTTGTTTGCAAGGTAGGCTCTGGAGGGAATGTAAGCAGCTTGAGGAAAAGGGGGGTACTAGGGAGATTCCCCAAAGAAGGGCAGGGTACTTTCTTTGGCAGGTTCGTTCTAACTGAGATCCACAGTCAGCTGCTCCATCCTGAATATGACCCAGGGCTGAGCTGGACCTCAGAGAGGAACCAGTGCCTGGAGAGACACAAGCAAGACTGAGCCTAGGCAGTGGGTTCCTGGCCTCGGCAAATACCTGTGTGATGCCGTGGAAGCGCTGTCTCAGGGTCCCCCAGCCCTGTCGGGTTCACCTATAGCTACAGTGGACAGCTCGCAGAAACAGCTTCCCTCTCATGTGTCTGACCTCACCCAAGGCCAGCTTCTCCTATGCTCCAGTCATCATTCACCTTCTCAGAGACTCAGTTCTATGGTCAGAACCACTCTCCCAAAACATCAGTTTTTGTGTGTTAGATTTTTCCTGGTGGTGGTGGTTTAGTTGATAAGTCGTGTCTGATTTCTGTGACCCCATGGACTGTAGCCCACCAGGCTCATCTGTCCATGGGATTTTCCAGGCAAGAACCCTGAAGTTGGTTGCCATTTCCTTTTCTAAGAATTTTCCTGTTAATGTATTAAAAACCTTGATATTATTTATTTAAAAAACAACAGTAAGACTCCTTTTCACTTCAAAGCTTCCTAAGCATGCTTTCTAAAATTATTTTTTTCACCTCTCATTCTAAGTTTAAGCATTCATCCACAGCCCTGAAGTGGCTGTTATTTGGGGTCAGTGATGACTTACTTTTTTGTTAGTCATCAACGGTCTAGCCTCATTTTATGATTAACAATTTTTTGGCATGGCAGGCCACACCCTCTCTTGAAATCTCTTCTGTAGAATATTCTGGTTCCCTGATCCCACATTCACCTGATATTCCTTCTGCCTCACTGGCCTATTCTCATCATTCCTCCCAAATTCCAAACTGCTAAGTTCAAGGGCCTGAGAGCTTTGTCCTTAGCCCTTTCTCTTTTCACCATCTCTTTGGTGAGCTCGTCAAATCCTTGAAGTATAAATCCAAACCATTTCAAACTGAAACCCCGTATCTAATACCTCCATTTGGGTATCTGTGAAGCATCTCAAAATTAATATGGCCAAGAAAGAGCTCTTGTTTCCTCTCAGTTCTAAAGCTACTGTGTCTCCCACACCCCTAGCCTTTTCTGTCTTTGCTTATTAGACAACCAGAGTCCCAGTTGCCTACGTCTAAAATCCCTTGTGGCTCAGACGGTAAAGACCGGGTTCGATCCCTGGGTTGGGAAGTTCCCATGGAGAAGGAAATGGCAACCCATTCCAGTACTCTTGCCTGGAAAATCCCATGGACGGAGCAGCCCGATAGGCTACAGTCCATGGGGTCGCAAAGACACAACTGAGCGACTTCACTTCACTTCACTTCACTTCAAAATCTCCATTAATTCCTTTTCTCTCTCATACCTTCCATGACTGAGTCTCATCAGCTCCACGACAAGACAACTTCCACGTCGTTTGTGATTCATGTGTGTTGGTACATGTACTGATAGGTTTTTCTGTTTTTTTGCTGAAAAGAGTAGTAGTTGATTGTAGATGCTACTGTTGTTTGCCCATTTACCAGCTGATGAACATTTACATTGTTCCAGTTCAGGATGATAATGAGAAAAACTGATAGAAATATTTGCATACAGATTTATATATATACCTTTTTATTGAAGTATAGTCAATGTATTACATAAGTTATATGTGTAAAATATCGTGGTTCACAAGTTTTAAAGGTTATACCCCATTTATGTGTATTGTTGTTCAGTTGCTAAGTCATGTTCAACTCTTTGCAACCCCGTAGACCGTAGCATGCTAGGCTCCTCTGTCCTCCACATTTTCCTGGACTTTGCTTAAATTCATGTCCATTGAGTTGGTGATGCTATCTAAACATCTCATCCTCTGCAGCTTCTTCTCCTTTTGCCTTCAGTCTTTCCCAGCATCAGGTTCTTTTCCAGTGAGTCAACTCTTCACATCAGGTGGCCAAAGTATTGGAGCTTCAGCTTCAGCATCTGTCCTTCCAGTGAATATTTAGGGTTTCCTTTAACACTGACTGGTTTGATCTCCTTACAGTACAATGGACTCTCAGGAGTCTTCTCCAGCAGCACAATTCGAAAGCATCAGTTCTTTGACTTCTTTGTGATCCACCTCTCACATCCATACATGATTACTGGAAAAAACATAGCTTTGACTAGACGGACCTTTGTCGGCAAAATGATGTCTCTGCTTTTTAAATGCTGTCTAGGTTCGTTATTTCTTTCCTTCCAAGAAGCAAGCATCTTTTAATCTCATGGCTGTAGTCACTGTCCACAGTGATTTTGGAGCCCAAGAAAATAATATGTCACTGCTTCTATATTTCCCCCTTCTATTTGCCATGAAGGGATGGGACCAGATGCCATGATCTTAGTTTTTTGAATGTTGAATTTCAAGCCAACTTTTTCAATCTCCTCTTTCATCCTCATCGGGAGGCTAGCCCCATTTATATGTATACATATGTTTTTGTTTCTCTTGGTTAAGTACCTAGGAGTAAGATTTCTGGGTTGTGTAGTAAATAGATGTTTAAGATTGCAATGAGCTTCTAAACTGTTTTCCAATATGGCTGTATTGTTTTGTATTTCTACTCTCAGTGACTGAGATATTCCAAAGCTCTGCATCCTTGTCAGAACTTAGTATTTTCAAAGATTAATTTTTTTTAGTCATCCTAATAGATGAGTAGTATATTTCATTACAGTTTCAATTTGCATACCCCTGATGGTTAGTCAAGACTCTTGAGAGTCCCTTGGCCTGCAAAGAGATCAAACCAGTCAATACTAAAGGAAATGAGTCCTGAATATTCATTGGAAGGACTGATGCTGAAGCTGAAACTCCAATACTTTGGCTACCTAATGCGTAGAACTGACTCATTGGAAAAGACCCTGATGCTGGGAAAGATTGAAGGCAGGAGAAGGGGATGACAGAGGACGAGATGTTGGATGGCATCACCAACTCGATGGACATGAGTTTGAGCAAGCTTCAGGAGATGGTGAAGGACAGGGAAGCCTGGTGTGCTGCAGTCCATGGGGTCACAAGGAGTCGGACACAACTGAGCAGTGGAATAACAGCAACATATAGTGAGAATGTTAAATGGTGTAGCCATTTGGAAGATAGGCAATTCCACAAATGATTAAACAGAGTTACCATGTGACTCAGCAATTCCACTCCTATTTTATATCCAAGAGAAATGAAAATCTTGTACCTGAATATTTACCGGAGCATAAACTGTGGTATATCCAAACAAGGGAATATAATTTGGCTGGAAAAAGGAATGAAATATTGATACATAATATACTGTGTATGAACTTTAAAACATGCTAATTTTTAGAGACAAAGTACATTAATGGTTGCTTAGGGCTGGTAAGGAGTCAGGGGTGGAATGGAGTGGGAGTATACGAAGGGGATAGGTAATGAGTGTATAGTTTCTTTTTCAAGTGATGAAAATGTTCTAAAGTTGATGTGGTGGTTGCATATATCAGTGAACATACCAAAAGATGTTAATTATATACTCTATATGGGTGAATTTATGCTATGTCAGTTATATTTTAGTAAAACTGTTCTAGAAAGTAATTCTCTCCCTTTCTCACTAGCCTCTCCTTCTGAGACTACAAATAGATACATAAGGAATTGATTTCAACATTCTACTGGTTACATCATTCTATTAAGAACACTAGGATTAATTTACTATTCTAATTCATAGTCTATATTCATAGTTTCTCAATTGTCAGTAAAATATCTTTAGTAGTATTTTTAAAACCTAGGTGCAATCAAGGTTCACAAATTGCACTTGGTTATTATCTTTCTTGGAGAAGGAAATGGCAACCCACTCCAGTATTCTTGCCTGGAGAATCCCAGGGACAGAGGAGCCTAGTGGGCTGCCGTCTATGGGGTCGCACAGAGTCAGACACGACTGAAGCGACTTAGCAGCAGCAGCAGCAGCAGCATTATCTTTCTAGACTCTGAATCTAAAACAATTACCTCTCCTTTTATTGTTTTTTGAAATATTTACGTTTTCGGAATAATACAGGCCATTTTTAATGAGAAATCATCCGTTGATTTTTAATGTTAACTGTTATGTTTTTATTTCCATTTTTAGACTCTTTAGTTCAGTTCAGTCACTCAGTCGTGTCTAACTCTTTGCAATCCCATGAACCGCAGCACGCCAGGCCTCCCTGTCCATCACCAACTCCCAGAGTCCACCCAAACCCATGTCCATTGAGTCAGTGATGCCATCCAACCATCTCATCCTCTTTCGTCCCCTTTTCCTCCTGCCCTCAATCTTTCCCAGCTTCAGGGTCTTTTCAAATGAGTCAGCTCTTTGCATCAGGTAACCAAAGTATTGAAGTATCAACTTCAACATCAGTCCTTCCAATGAATACCCAGGAATGATCTCCTTTAGGATGGACTGGTTGGATCTCCATGCAGTCCAAGGGACTCTCAAGAGTCTTCTCCAACACCACAGTTTAAAAGCATCAATTCTTCGGCACTCAGCTTTCTTTACAGTCCAACTCTCACATCTATACATGACCACTGGGAAAACCATAGCCTTGACTAGATGGACCTTTGTTGACACAGTAATGTCTCTGCTTTTCAATATGCTGTCTAGGTTGGTCATAGCTTTCCTTCCATGGAGTAAGCATCTTTTAACTTCATGGCTGCAATCACCATCTGCAGTGATTTTGGAGCCCCCCCAAAATAAAGTCTGACATTGTTTCCACTGTTTCCATCTATTTGCCAGGAAGTGATGGGACCAGATGCCATGATCTGAGTTTTCTGAATGTTGAGCTTTAAGCCAGCATTTTCACTCTCCTCTTTCACTTTCATCAAGAGACTCTTTAGTTCTTCTTCACTTTCTGCCATAAGGATGGTGTCATCTATATACCTGAGGTTATTGATATTTCTCCCGGCAATCTTGATTCCAGCTTGTGCTTCTTCCAGCTCAGCATTTCTCATGATGTACTCTGCATACAAGTTAAATAAGCAGGGTGATAATAATACAGCCTTGATGTACTCCTTTTCCTATTAGAAACCAGTCTGTTGTTCCATGTCCAGTTCTAACTGTTGCTTCCTCACCTGCATATAGGTTTCTTAAGAGGCAGGTCAGGTGGTCTGGTATTTCCATCTCTTTCAGAATTTTCCATAGTCTATTGTGATCCACACAGTCAAAGGCTTTGGCATAGTCAATAAAGCAGAAATAAATTTTTTTCTGGAACTCTCTGGCTTTTTCAATGATCCAATGGATGTTGGCAATTTGATCTCTTGTTCCTTTGCCTTTTCTAAAACCAGCTTGAACATCTGGAAGTTCATGGTTTACGTATTGCTGAAGCCTGGCTTGGAGAATTTTGAGCATTACTTTACTAGCGTGTAACATGAGGGCAATTGTCTGATAGTTTGAGCATTCTTTGGCATTGCCTTTCTTTGGGATTGGAATAAAAACTGACCTTTTCCAGTCCTGTGGCCACTGCTGAGTTTTCCAAATTTGCTGGTATATTGAGTGCAGCATTTTCACAGCATCATCTTTCAGGATTTGAAATAGCTCAACTGGAATTCTATCACCTCCACTAGCTTTGTTCGTAGTGATGCTTCCTAAGGCCCACTTGACTTCACATTCCAGGATGTCTGGCTCTAGGTAAGTATGAGTGATCACACCATCATGATTATCTGGGTCTTGAAGATCTTTTTTGTACAGTTCTTCTGTGTATTCTTGCCACCTCTTCTTAATATCTTCTGCTTCTGTTAGGTCCATTCCATTTCTGTCCTTTATTGAGCCCATCTTTGCATGAAATGTTCCCTTAGTATCTCTAATTTTCTTGAAGAGATCTCTAGTCTTTCCTATTCTATTGTTTTCCTCTATTTTTTGCACTGATCCCCGAAGAAGGCTTTCCTATCTCTCCTTGCTAATCTTTGGAACTCTGCATTCAAATGGGTATATCTTTCCTTTTCTCCCTTGCTTTTCACTTCTCTTCTTTTCACAGCTATGGCCTCCGCATACAGCCGTTTTGCCTTTTGGCATTTCTTTTTCTTGGGGATGGTCTTGATTCATATCTCCTGTACAATGTCATGAACCTCCGTCCATATCAGGCACTAAGTTTATCCAAATTGGTTAGTTGAAATGTTGGTTTTCTGTTCATGTTTTTGAGTTTCCTTTTAAAACTTATTTAAACATTTTATGTAAATTATTTTATGTTCTATATCTAGGAATTTCATCATCTGAAGTTCCTGGAAGTCTGATTGTTTGTTGTTCCTGCCAGGCTCCTCTGTCCATGGGATTTCCCAGACAAGAATACTGGAGTGGGTAGCCATCCCTTCTCCAGGGGATCTTCCTGAGCCAGGGATCAAAACCTGGGTCTCCTGCATTGCAGCCGGATTCTTTACTGACTGAGTCACCTTGGAAGCCCCTTGTTTCTGGTGGCTCTTACAGTAACTTGACTCCTTACAAATGTAGTAATTTTTCAATAAAAATTTTGCTATTTCATTGAAGAGGATCATGAGGTACTTGAAGAGCAGGTACATTCCTCTAAGACAATTTCTATTTCCTTTTCCTGAGATCCAAGGGCCATTTTAATTTCTCATTGAGGTTTCCTTACCATCCAAGATAGTACAAATTTGAACCCCAGACTATTCTTTTCTGCAAGTGAAATTGCAGCTGAGAGATACAGGTTTCTACTATGGCTGCTTTTTCTAGTCTATTTCCCCCTAGCCTTTCACTGAGAAGTAGGGCCCTCATCACCATCTCTCCATCCTGTGTTTGCCCAGTGATCATTAATCCTCAAAGCTCTGGGCTCCAAATAACATTGCCCTAGGGCAGACACTGCTTCCCGATTAACTCACTGCTCTGGTTTCAGTTCACAAAGCAGCTCTTTGACCATGTGGGTCTACCTTACTTTCTCATAGTTTCAGCTATGCATTAAAAAGTATATTGTAATTGATTCTGCACTATAGGTTCTGCAACAGGAGGATTTTCAGAGGAGTTGATCTGCCACACTGCTGGAAGCAAAATTCCCTACTCAACTCTGTGACCTCATCTCCCGAGTCTCACCTTCTCTGCTCTGCTCCAGGCACATTGGGCTTCTTTCTGTAACTCATTGTATAAAACTCTCATCTGTCTCAGAGTCTTTTTACCCTATATTTGCTTTCCTTAACAGGCTCTTTCCTCTGATTCTTCATGTGGTTGCACTTTATCACCATTCAGGTCTCAGCTCAAATATCACAGCCTCAGATTCTTCCCTGATCACTTTTAGTTACTTTCTCTCACTTTAGCTTAATCTGTCTCTACAGAGAACTTTCCAGAAATTAAAATTAGTTTAATGATTGATTGATTTGTGTTTTATTCTCTAGAATATAAACTGCTGAAGGGCAGGGAAGCCTGATCTGGAAAAGTGGAAACACATGGACATGCTAAAAATAAATCTTTGTTGACGGGTTTGGTGATATCCCTGTTCTTTATTTTCTGCTGAGATACCCCTCCACAATCTTTTAGGCTGGAAACTAGGGCCATTCTCAGAGTTAAAATATCCAGCTTACTATATGGAAGTGCCATGCTGTGTATTCTAACAGACTCATAACCTGTGTGTGCATGTGTGTTTTTGTGTTTGTATAAATGTGTTGTAAATGTAGAAAACATGTGTTTTCAGGTATATGGTGGAATGATCTCTTCTTTAATTCATAGCTCGGTCCCATCAGTTTTTAAGAGTTCTGTAGCTGGGTCTATGAGAGAATCTCCAAATTTCTCCCAATGCTTAAAACACTGGAAAGAATCTTTTTGGTGGTAGGCAAGTGATTAACTCACTTATGAAGGTTTCTTTGAAATTCACAAGTTTTATTTTTGACTCTGAGTGAATAAATGATAATCCTTTCACTGAAAGTACTAAATATTGTTGTAGATAGAATATGTCACCAGGGATGTTGACTAGAAATGCAGCCAAATAACTACGACCCAAGAATTTTGAGCCAGGTTGGATGTGTGAGTTATGTGTTATACAGAGGTAATATTAAAAATATTTACCAACCACCACTGCATGGATGCTGGGCATAGCACTGGAGCAGGAAGTCCCCTACTGTGCCAGGTTGAGTTGTGAGGAGGCATCAGTAGGTTTTCATATTTATTCTCAAACTATTAATAATAGGGAAACTATTAATAATAAACTATAATTTATTTGCCAGCTCTTCTTCAACTTTTTCAAATAATCCCTCCTAGTCTCTTTTCCATGTATTAGTATTGGTTTCATCAGTGTATGATACTAGTTTTAGAGAGTTATTTACAACTCTTTCTCAGAAGAGTTGCTTTCAAAAATCTTTTTGAAATGACTGACTTTGCAGAGAAGCACCCATCTGTTAAGTGAGCAACTATTATCTCTTTCCTATTTCTTCATTATGGGTGAGCAAGATAAGCATAGTTAATCTGGAAACTTTTGGTTTAGTCATAACACTTAGTTTAGGCTCTGCTTCCTCAAGTCTTTTACCAGAACCGCATATAAATTCATGTGAGGGTACTTGTCTTCCTTTCTTCTGATCACCTGGGATGGGGGTTGTTGTGATACAATGGAAAGAGCCTGGCATTTAGAGCCTAAAGACTTTTGGAGAAGACTAAAGAGCCAGTTCCTAACAAGTGCCATAACATACAGTGGTTCCTCAAAAATGTTTGTTGAACCTGAGGTATATGTGTGAAGAGAATCCAGATGCTCTTGATAATTCACAACCTGGAAAATTAGACTCAGTATTCAGTGTCCACAAATTCACTCAGTCTTCTGATGGAACCCAAGGATGTAGTAGGCTTGCTGTTGACTGTTGCACATCCAATCTATTGATAGATACAAGGTCCCAACACCTTTCTTGTGGTCTTCCCAAAACACTTTTGGGATTCCAATTACAGTTTTTTGTTTTCCCAAAATTTGACCAACATAGGGGAATAGCTTAACAATTGTATCAAGGGGAAATAGAAATATCTTTCTTATAATTTAACTGGACCTCAGTTTAAAAAAAGTAACTTTTAAATTTCATTAAATGTAGACTGTGCCGTATAAAAAGGAGATGGGGATAAGTTTGACATTTTACAGCAGAAAAGAAACAATTAACAGGAATATTGCATTTGTGGCAAGAAGAAGAGCAGTTGAAGTTTGGGAGGGGGTGTGCTAAGAGAAGGGCAGGAAAAAAAAAAAAAAGACTGTTTTACAAATGAGATTTCTTTAGCTTCCAGAAATAGAGAAAGTAGTTTACATACTCCTGCACATCTGTGTAGACTTGCAAAATGTGCTTTGCCTAATTCTTAGGTTGTTCTGTTTGTGCTATTGGTATGCAGAAGACCAGTGTCATTTTAATATTTATGATGTTAACAACCCTCCCCATCCCAGCCTCTGCTTATAATGGTGCATCAGGACAAGCAGCAGAATTTCAAAGATCATGGAATTTAGAGTCAGAAGGGACACTGGATAGCAACTCCTTATTCTTCAGGAGAAAAAAAGATCTCTTTTCTAGCTTCAGTCAAAAATGCTTTTATTTTCTAGGCAAAGTCAGTAGGATGATTACAAATCATATTAAGGGGAAAAAATGCCCTATTGGAAGCTACAGAACTCTGTATTGACTGCTGAGCTTAGATGTGTGTGTGCCTGTGTGCTCAGTCGCTTCAGTCATGTCTGACTCTTTTCGACCCCATGGACTTCAGCCTGCCAGGCTCCTGTGTCCATGGGATTCTCCAGGCAAGAATACTGAGTGGGTTGCCATTCCCTTCTCCAGAGGATCTTCCAGACCCAGGGATTGCATCCTGCATTGCAGGCAGATTCTTTACCTCTGAGCCATCAGGGAAACCCTGCTGGGCTTAGATATTCAGATCAAAGTATGCAGTCCAGTTAGCATAAGTATTTTCCGCAGAAGAAAAGAAGCTCCTCCCAGATGGATTGTCCCTTCTAGATTTTTTTCCCTGTTATGGTTCTGTTTGTTATTGTTAGGTTTTTCCAAAGGCGCCAGATAACTGCAACAATTTCAAGTTCTAATCAATTCTCCACGCCCCCTCCCCCCGGTGCAAGATGTGTTGATTGCATTCCCATTTCAATTAGTTGTACACATTCATCTGTTCTTAGCTCCTGCCTAGTGCATGGCTCTTCACTCTACACCTTTCCTGGCAGATCCTAACAATCCTTTCCCTTGTCCCACAGTTCCTGTGATAGCACAGCCTGATCACTCGGCCCCTGCTGCTCCACATCCCATAGCCCTTTCTGGGGATAAGGACACTTACCTGTGATCCCTCCTGGCTCTCCATCTCCGTGACCGTCCCACCATCTCAACAGCCAGCCATCTCTCTAAATGTGGGATGAAGCATCAGAAAGGCTGTCCCTCTCTTCAGAAAGAGGGCTTTGCTCATTCTTTGAGTTTTTCTGTGGTTTCTTAGGTATAGCTAGAGCTCTCATTTCTTTTGAAAATAACTTTTCTTTAAAAAATACATACTGAAGCACTTAATGCATTTACCAGTTCATTTCACTTTTGATCCAACAATTATCTATAACAATATAATGAATCCATATTGCCTATTCATAAAAAAGCAGATTTGCAGTGTAAAGCTGTCTTTGGGAGTAAATAAAAAGCTAAAGATCCTGAGCTCTGTGACCCGACAGACTCCGCTCACCACTCCCCAGCTCCAGTCTGCAGAAGAGGCCAGGGGGACCACCTGCGCTGACGCCCACTTGGCTAGAATTCTAGTTTTCACGTGTCTGAGGGGTACACATCTTTGCAGATTGCCTCTCCAATTCTGATTCCCTTTTCCTCTCTGGTTCTGCTGTTAGTACTTGATCTGGGAATAATTTTAAAATGAATGAGAAAAGCAGCAAAGCAAGCAGGTGTTTCTTTTTCCTTTTATTCTTTGCACTTCTCTTTCTTGTTTTCTATTCCCTTTGTCTTCACCTTCTTTGATGTCTCCAACTTCCCTTTCTGTTCAAAACTGAACACTGTGGTCCAGTTAAAGCCCCTCCCAGGGGGGCTGAGAGGGAGGCAGGGCATCAAGTTCTTGTGGTGACCTCACATCCCTGTAGGGCTCAAACTCAAATGTTATCTCCAAACAAGCAGAGAGACACTCATAACTTGAAAGAAGTCATGACTGAACCATCCTGCCCAGGGTTTGCTATAGCTTATTTTTTTTTAAATCCTTAATTATCTTACAAAGACCACAATTTAATTTGTTAAATATAAACATATAAAATACATGAAATTTTTGTAAATTTATTGTTTTATTTAAAATATTTAAAGTCTCTCCTTCCCCTGAAAAAAGAAAGAAAGGGAGAAGGAAGGAAGGAGAGGAGTGGGCATGGCATGGATGAGCCCTTTCTCACTCTAAGAGTCTGTGGCTGTGGAAAGAAAGGGTGGGATGACCCAGTGGTCCTCCTGGCTCCATCACTGACCGGGAAAACCTCCTTCTCTGAGCCTTGCCATCTTCAGATATGAATTGAGGTGATAGATCACAAGTCTTTTATGGTTTCCTCCAGAGGTGGCAACTATCCGTGATTCTGATGGCCCTTTGGTAGAAGTGATGGGTTTAAAGTTAGTGCTTCATGTTCCAGATTTTCATGGAGAAGGAAAAAACCTGATTATTTTTCCTTGTCTTGTTCTGGAGATGCTTAGAAAGCAAGCATTTGTCAAACATCATTTGGAGCAGCCAGGTTTAGCAGCATGGCTGAGTCAGGCTACTAGGAGCAAAGCCAAACACAGGATGCAGGACTTAGCTAAATTCTCCGCCAGAGGCCTAGGAGACAAGGTCTTTTGAGAAGCATTGACTGTATCAGGAATTGAAATGAGCTGGAGAGGCTGGTGAAAGCAGGATTTCTCATGACAAATGCAGATGTGACCAGCAGGGGTTTTGCCTACAGGAAGAATACAGAGGAGGTCCTTGGAGAGGCATCCATCATACCCACAAATACTTCCTTAAAAGCTACCTTTAAATAATGGAAAATGCATGTTAATGCACATGGACAATGGAAGCCTGAGATAGCCTCCTATTGTAGGATATGTAGAATAATAGCTGAGCCTCGGTGTCTGTTGAGAGCTCAGATGTCTGCAGGGACAGAACCTGACTGTGAAATCCCAGCTTGCTTCTCACGTTGTCCATCACAGCTATTCTGACAGTGAATAATTTCTCATTCCTCCTTCAAGGTTTTCCAATTCTACAGCCTTTATACAGTCAACCAGTAGTTTTCAACACCCTAATGTGCCCTCGCCATCAGTGTGAGTAGTGCACCCCAGGATCCAGACTGTGGGAGGTGAGCAGATTCAGGGATGAGATGTGGCAGCAGTTTGGTTAGCATCACTTGAAATGCAAACATATTCCAGTAGAGTTTATACTGATGTTCTCTCAAGTTAGAGGTCCATGCAGAAAACTCAAAGTTGGGAAAAATGTTGATACAATGAGAAAACTTAACACTTATACAGGAATGATTGATGTAGCCTTTGTATCATTGTGATCACACCAAGAAGAGGGTTCTGCCTGCTGGAAAGCAGGGGCTGAACCAGAAGATGTCCTGTGTTCCCTTTAAGGATGATGAGTTCAACATTAAGCTCTGTTCATTAGACCAGCAATTGCAGACAGAAGGAAAGATGATACTTACATGTTTCGTTTATTGAGAGCTTTACCAGGCACGTTACCCCCATTTATCCTCTATATCCCCCAGAATAACTCTGTAAGGTATGTATACAGTTACTCTCTCCACCTGGCAGGTCAGAATACTGAAGATTTCTCCTGCAGCATTGGGTAAGACCATGATGCTGGGAAAGAGTGAAGGCAGAAGAAGTAGGGACAAGGATGAGATGGTTGGATGGCATCACTATATCAATAGATATAAGTTTGAGTAAACTCTGCAAGTTAGTGAAGGACAGGGAAGCCTGGCCTGTTGGAGTCCACAGTATCACAAAGAGTCAGACACAACTGATCAACCGAGCAATGAGTAAGGAGCAGGACTCAGGTTCTGGCCTAACTATAGAATACTTGCCCCAACCATCATATCCAACTATCACAATCATATCATATCCAATACAATATCCAACCTTGAGTTCTGGCATTCATTTAGAGAAAGAAGGATGGAAAAGAGAGCAGGGGATGAGATCACCAGAGCTCAGGATTACCATTGAGAACCCACCTGAAATTCCAGTTGTAGGATATCTGAGAAGGAAAGAAAATGGCTCATTGATCATTCATAGTTGTGATTCATTTCTCCAGGGAGTTTTTTTGCAGAAGGATGGCAGACCAGGCCATCAGCCACCCTGAGTGGCTCAATTGGTCTCTAAAGTCGCCCAGTGGATCAGCTGTCTCCTGCGCCTTTAACAATGTAGCAGCATCAAGCATCAGAAAAGTACATGGCTACCATCATCTAGATTCAGTCCTTGTGGAGGGAGAGGCTTTGGGTGGACGATGAGAAGGAATTCTTGAGTACAGGACTGGTCTGCATCGCCAAAGAATGTGGAATCTCTACCTTCAGGTCTTTAAGAAGGGGTGGAACACCCTCTCTTTGGTATGATGCTGGAGGCAAGAGGTCATGCATTGCACATTCCCTTCCAGTTCTAGAATTTGTCTTATAAAAAGCCTCCCACTCCTGGAATCCCTTAGTAAATTTTTACTCTTCTAAACGCCTCTTCAACAAGTCACTTTTTCAGGAGCCACTGGTGTCTATACATAACTACCTCTATCACTGTGACATTTTGCCAACTCTTGCCTGAGTGTATTTTTTGCTTCACATTGGTCCTAAGGTACTGGAGAGAAGTGAAAGTATTAGTGGCTTAGTAGCATCTGACTCTGGAGAAGGCAATGGCACCCCACTCCAGTATTCTTGCCTGGAAAATCCCATGGACGGAGGAGCCTGGTAGGCTGCAGTCCATGGGTCGCTAAGAGTTGGACACGACTGAGCGACTTCAGTTTGGAGAAGGAAATGGCAACCCACTCCAGTGTCCTTGCCTGGAGAATCCCAGGGATGGGGGAGCCTGGTGGGCTGCCATCTATGGGGTCGCACAGAGTCAGACACGACTGAAGCGACGTAGCAGCAGCAGCAGCAGTATCTGACTCTTTGCAACCCTATAGATTATAGCTCACCAGGCACCTCTGTCCATGGGATTCTCTAGGCAAGAATACTGGAATGGGTTGCCATTTCCTCCTCCAGGGTATCTTCTGGACCCAGGAATCAAACCCACATCTCTTATGTCTCCCACATTGTCAGGTGGGTTGTTTACCACTGGTTTATAGATTCCTATAATTTTAAGGTTATAAAAGGCCTTTATGTCATTTAATTCAGGGGTCCCTAACCTCTGGAATCCAATACCTGATGATCTGAAGTGGAGCTGATGTAGCAACAATAGAAATAAAGTGTACAATGAATGTAATGTGCTTGAATCATCTCAAACCCCCACCCCCCGACCAATTCAGATCCGTAGAAAAATTGTCTTCCACAAAACTGGTCCCTGGTGCCCGAGTGATTGGGGACCATTGATTGAATTGGAACCCCAGAGTTTTACTGAGGAGAAAAGCAAACCCTAGAGAGGCTGCCTTGCCTCAGTTTACCACGTCATCGAGGGGGAAGCTACATTTTTCCATCTTCAGCAGCTCTTTCCTCCGACAACAGGAATGAAAGCAGAGGCCCACAGGCTAACGTAGCATCCTTAACAACCCTAGTTATTGCCTTGATTGAGCTTCTCTAATCAAAGCACAGCCCTCATAGAAGGGAATTTCCAAAAAGCTGCCTGAGGCTGCTGATCAACAATTCATTTTTAGCATTTCTTTTTAGATCGTTCTAAGTCGTTGCACCTGGGTCACAGTGACAGATGAATAAGGGGGTTGAACGGCGACGTTCTGGGCACCAGGTTGGTGAGCCCCCTCTGCCATGTATATGCATGAGCTCGCCATTTGCATAAAGTGAAAAAGCATCGCTCCCATTAATCAGCGCATTCATCTTAATAATTAGTGGCAATAATGTTGAAGAGCGGTGGTCTCCACATTGATCTCTGAGGCACCATGGGCCATTTCTGTTGCAGATGAATGATCATCAAGAGTGACAAGTTGATGTCTTTAGATCGACCACCCTAGTTCCTTGTGCTTTACAGCCTGGCAGCTGGTCAGGAAACTGGGGTGATCGGTGGGGCTAATGCTGTCCTTCCAACAAGACCAGTAAAAAGGAGTGATGTGACACCTGGGATGGGGGCTTAAGAAAGAGCCCCTGACCACTTTACGGGGCCCTTTCTCAGCCATGTGCATAGTAAACTAGCCGTAACTGCAAAGCAAGAGGCTATTTGTCATAAAGATTATGACTCTCTGGTTAAGTGCTTGAAAGACCACCACTTGCACTCAGACCTTCTCCATAAAAGATTGGCTTGGGGTCTGTAATTTGCCAATACTTCTGGGTCAAGAGAAAGCGGTTTCATATCAGAAATGTAATAGGATGTTTTAAGGCCCATGGTACAGTGCCAGAAAGGATAGAAGTGTTCATAATTTTCACTGTTTTATTTTTTTTAAAGGCCCTATCAGGTTAAAATAAAAAAAAAAACGAAGTCACAAAGGAATCCACTTGAAGATTTGAAGAGAAACTACAAAGGACTTCATTAATACAAAAGGGGAAGATTAGTCAGAGAACAAAAGAATAAGGAAGGAGGCAGCGATGGAGAGAGGAAAGAAATTGTAATAATGTGAGGTGAGAGACTGGCAAGGCAAAACGAGGCAGGAATTAAAAGATAGATTCCTCAACTTTCTAGATCCATGAGATCATCCTGGATATTTCCCCTCTGTAATGAGACGGAGACAGAGTGTTAGTGACAGGGAAATTCGGGTTTTAGATGGGAAAGTTTTCAAAGTGGAACAACAATCAAATTTCCCCTGGGGTCCTGGTTAGCAGAGGGCCATCAGCACAGCATTAGGGTTGATTTGTGAAATTTGATGATACATATTCTTTTGCTTTCTGAGTTTATATTCACCATTAAAGGTTTGAACCTATCTGTGAACATGCATTTTGCCTTCATTAGAAGGTGAGGTTTGTACTATCCATGGAAAATTGATAAAAAGCTCCTAAAGAGAGTGCAGGTGTTTCCAGTGGCTGTTTGTTTTCTTAGAGATTTTTCAAATACCACTGTCCTCCTTCTCCCCAGTGACATGAAGCGAGTTGTCCAGATCCCCTCCACTGCTTGTTGGGTGTCTGCAGTGGCACGTTCTCTGTGAAAGGGAGTGAGCACTGAATCTGGTCAGTGTCTGCAAGCAAATCACCGTGGAGAAAGAAACAGTTTAATTTATTCAAGCAACTGGCTGTTTTGTACACAACTCCGTGACCTCAGTACTTTTTTTCCCAAGGTATGTGGAGAGTGTGTGTGTGTGTGGTGTTACAAAGAGTTGAATGAAACACAACTGATTCAGTTTTCAGGACCAGATAACACAACTCTGAAAACTGAGCACTTTGAAAATTTTTGTTCATTGCTGTACATTCTTTTCTCCTTTTTGCAGCGTTGTCTGGCTTTTGCATCTAGAGAGAGGCATTGTTATAGCTCTGTGCTGGGTTTTGAAGTGAAAGAAAAGGTCCAGTTGTAAACCATCTGACACATATGTGAGTAAATATCAGGGCTGACACTTGTCCTTCTAAATGAAGTTCATAAAGATCAGGTCTTGCACAATCCTTTGAACCCATTCCTGTTCCTCCCTGGAGAAGTGTGTTAGTTGCTCAGTCGTGTCCGACTCTTTGCTATCCCATGGACTGTAACCCACCAGGCTCCTCTGTCCATGGAATTCTCCTGGCAAGAACGCTGTAGTGGGTAGCCATTCCCTTCTCCAGGGGATCTTCCTAACCCAGGAATTGAACCCAGGTCTCCCGCAATGCAGGCAGATTCTTTACCATCTGAGCCACCAAGGAAGTACGACCCCTACCCCCACCCCACCACCACCAGAGAAAGAGAATGCTATAAAGAAAAGGTTTCTTTTATACAGGTTTGAAACTGAAGAAGGATGCTGGTCTGTGAAAATAGCATTCCTCAAGAACCCTTACTATGTGGTAGCAGAAGGTGAAAGAAGGAATGCCAGTAAGTGAAGGTAGGATTTAGGATCTTTGGTCCCAAGAATTATAGCATTTGGGCCAAGAAAGGAGGAACACAGTGAGGGTCATTGTCCATTCTGACCTTAGAAGTAGGCTGGCCCTCCTCAACACAATGGCCACCTCCTTAGAATGTGCTTGTCTTGATCTTAAGCTCTGGACGTTTGGCAAGGCCAGCTTGTCCCTGAGTACCCTCCTGCCCAGTGTGTCTTGCTGTTACTGGTCCCTTTGGCCTACTGCTCCGTGTCTGGAGTGTGCATGGGTGTTTTTAATTGGATTCTCTGAAATGCACTTCTGACACTGATTTGGTTACATTATATTCTATCCTGTTATCAAACAAATTTGCTGTCAAACAAAAGATCAATGTTATTGTAATGTCCTATTTGATGGATTAAATAGAGTATTATTCAACTCTTATTAAACAATCAAGAAAAACACACTGGGACATGCTCGCATTCGCAGCTGCTAACAAATACAGTGTATGTGATCTGTGATTAAGAAACAAAGAAGGAGCAGTTATTTTCAGATTAATTAAACAAACAAGTAGGATTTAGGGACCAGGATTTTTAAAACCCAGTACAGTTCTTTGAAACATGTTTGGAAAAGGACATAATTTACTTTAACTACATGAGTGAACACTTAAGAATATAAAATCTTTTCAGTGACGCAATTCTGGATTAATTGCCCGGAACTATCGCAGCGCCATAAACAAAATCATTCCAAGGATGGACCTTTCAGAATGTTTTTTTTTTCCTTGTGAGTAAATGTCCATTTAGAGAGCTCTTCTAAATTTAGAAGCAGTGTTCATCAATCATTTATAATAAGCGCCGAGCAACTCCACTCTGCTGCCTGCCGGAGATCCCCCCTCTTGTGGCAAGCGCTCCCCTCAGAGTGCTTGCATCGTGAACTGCCATGCACTCCATTACCAGGGCCTGACCTTTGTGTTTCTCAGACTCTGCTCTCAAGATGCTCAGAGAAAGCAAATATTAAATCAGTAGAAATCTCTGCTTATCTCAGCCTGCCTGGCTCTATATTATCTTTAAATTCCAACCCCCTGCCCCCACCACCCCTATCTCCAGCTTTACATCCAGTTGGCTACATTCTGGCTCCTTCTGTCTGATGCTGTTTCCGCTAATGGCTGAAGAAATGGAACATTACACCATTTAACGTGTGTGGGTCACATTAATCACAGAAAATTCTTTTAATGTCTCAGAAGTAACTGTCAAACTGGACATACTGAATCTATTTAAACTAAAGCATGCCATTTTTTATCTACAGTGATCTTTAATTCCCATAAAAGGGTCAAGAAAATGTGATTAAGTGACAGTTTTAAAATGTACTATAATATTAAATAGCTTGATTAAGTGACAACTATAAAATGTAATACAATATTAAGTATCTGGCTATGTCCCAAAAGAACTTTAAAGTATTTTTGAACGGTTTGGGAATTCACTAACCCATAATGGGTTACTAAGGAATTTTTTTTTTTTTTGGTAGAGACATAAAAATAGTTGAACTTAAATCACACTAAAACAAAACAAAAACAACAAAAGTCACAGCATTTACAGATAACATAGAGTTGCAGGGTTTCTCTTTGGGGCACCAAGACTGAGTTTTTGGCAATATGGAGTGACCATTTTAGTATCTTCACTTTACCAGTATTTGACTGGAATTGTATTGCCCATAACACAAAGAATAGGATCAAAAGCAGTTGTGGCAGAAAGACCTCATGGCTGGAAGGAAAGGCCACAGGCTGATCAGTGACCTCTCAGGTTACCTCTAAGGAGCTGATCATCAACTCCCCTGTTTCCCAGCTCCTATGGTGGACTCAGGAGGAAACACTCACTGGGCTGAGCTCAAGGTTTCCAACTCACCAGCTCTCTCCAGGAGAGTAAGCCAGAAATACAAGATGGGTCCCATACATGGGTCCTTGCTGGGTCTGGACTCTGATGGAGGGGTGTCAGGCGGCTGAGGTTGGAAGGACACTGTTTTGTGCAGTGTGCTAGGGGATAAATGAACCAGGTGCCCAGGCATGATTAAAGAAGTTTATGCTATTATTCAGATATAGTAACTTTAGCAACTCCTGTGCCCTGATGTTGTGGTCACAGCTTAGTCTGGTTTCCCCACACCCCCTACTCCTGCCAGAAAGCAGAACTTGAGGCAAAGGTTTCTGTGCTGTTATCCTATTGGGGGCATAACCTCAGTGAGCAGGAGTGAGGGGACAGGAGAGTAACATAGGGAGAAGCATGAAGAGGACTAAGATGATTTATTCTACCAGCTGCTGCTGCATCCTACTAATTGCTTGATCTTGCAGGACTGGCCCTCTGAAAACGATCTAAAGTGCATAATTGTGTAGTCCATCAAGGAGGAGAAAGGAGAGAGTCTTTACCTGCCAGTGCCCATCTGTCACAGGACAAATGTTTTCCCCACTGTACATCCACTCATCATTTCCAGTTGTATTTGGGTGGGTGCATGGCAGGCTCTTGAGGCATCTCTGTGGCAACAGGGACTCCTCAGGGCATGAATGGACAATCAGGTGGAACCTGTGTGCTGTCCACCAGAGCTCATGCACAGCTGGTCCCTACAGTGGCATGAGGAACAAGGAGAGTGTGGGGGGATCTTTAGAGGCACATAGGAGGGTCCCGATCTGGGTCAGATAGGGGTACTCTGCAGGTAGATTCCCTAGAACATTTCCATGTGTCCCTGCTGAGAGGACCTCAATTGAATTTTCAAGTGTTTTCCTGAGTTGTGTCTCAAGCATAAGCTTTCCTCTCCCTGGAGAGATATGGGCCTGGGCACCATGGATAAATACATTGTGCTCCTCTAATAATGATAAAGTAGACGGTAAGTCTTGGTGATGCTTAGCAAGTGGCTATGCCTAGACTTGTGAACATAGATCACACGCCCTTTATGAACCTCCCAGTGTCCCAGAGAGGAAAAGGTGGATTCTGACTTTTAAGGACACTCTTCAAGAGGAGGATAAAGCACCCTGCTGGATATCACTCTGGGTCCTTCAGTGACAGAGACAAATGGCCATGACACATTTATGTAGGCTCACTCACTCTTTCTCGGGGTGATGATGAAGTTTCACTTGGAAGCTCTGCTTGTCTGTCTAATAAATCAGCGAGGAAAGTTTCCCTGATATTTACTCGGGACTTTCTTTCCCGTCTTCATTCCATTCCGTTCCTCCAGTTGCTCCCCCTCGTACCAGGCTCCATAAATCTCTTCTCTTCCTCCTGCCCCTTTGTCACCCATTAGCCTGCTCCCCCTCTGTCATTGTTTCCCCAGACCATAGATGTAACTCTTCTAATCTTCCCAGATAAATCAGGCTCTCGAATCACTCCTTGTTGCTCCCTCCAGCTCCCTGGAGCTGGGACAGAGGGCTCGGAGCGCCTGGTGCGGACGTTTCTTTTATAATGGGCCCTGAAAGGTTGTCAGCTGCAGATAATTAGGATCTCACTTCCCGCCATCGAGCTGCATATATCTTCTGTGCGAAGAACCCCCATCACCTTCAAAAGAATTAACACATGCAGAGGAGATATATGAGGGGGCTGGGTGATGGAGGATGGGCCAGCTCTTCTGTAGGCCAAAACTGCTTCATGTTTCCTGTGAGAGAGAAGCACTTTCTCTCAGGAGCAGAACCTGACACTCCTCGCATGGTTTTATGATTTTAGGGTCAAAATCTCATACCACGAGTCTGGCTTGTGCCACACAGAGTGGTGTGAAAAATATCTTTTAAAGTAAATTATATTATAATAGTGTGCTGCCTTTAGGCTCCACCCTATTCTTTCCTTCCCCCCACTGTGCTAAAATTTAGTCTTGCGGTAGAAATTCGAGTATATTTTGCCTGTGGTTTTTATGTTCTGACTCTGATCACTGGGCCATATCCCTATTAGACAGACCCTTCAGTTTTCTGTAACAATTGTTGAGAAATATCAGTGATGTGACTTCAAGAAAACTGGATGGGCTGTCAAATGGATGTGACATCACAATAGTGTTGGCCCCCAGTGTAGCCTGGCACAGAGTAAATTCTTGGGTGAATGATCCATATGATGTCAGTTCAGTTCAGTTTGTAGTTGTGTCCAACTCTTTGCGACCGCATAGGCTACAGCACACCAGGCTTCCCTGTCTGTCACCAGCTCCTATGTCCATCAAGTCGGTGATGCCATCCAACCATCTCATCCCCTGTTATCCCCTTCTCCTACTGCCTTCAATCTTTCCCAGCATCAGGGACTTTTCTAAGGAGTCAGTTCTTTGCATCAGATGGCCAATGTATTAGAGCTTCAGCATCAGTCCTTCCAATGAATATTCAGGACTGATCTCCTTTAGGATTGACTGGTTGTATCTCCTTGCTGTCCAAGGGACTGTCAAGAGTTTTCTCCAACACCACAGTTCAAAAGCATCAATTCTTTGGTGCTCAACTTTCTTTGTAGTCCAACTCTCACATCCATACATGACTACTGGAAAAACCAAAGCTTTGACTAGATGGACTTTTGTTGGCAAAGTAATGTCTCTGTTTTTTAATATGCTGTCTAGGTTGGTCATAGCTTTTCTTCCAAGGAGCAAGCATCTTTTAATTTTATGGCTGCAGTCACCATCTGCAGTGATTTTGGAGCCCAAAAAATAAAGTCTGACACTGTTTCCCCATCTATTTGCCAGGAAGTGATGGGACCAGATGCCATGATCTTGGTTTTCTGAATGTTGAGCTTTAAGTCAACTTTTTCACTCTCCTCTTTCACTTTCATCAAGAGGCTCTTTAGTTCTTCTTCTCTTTCTGCCATAAGGGTGGTGTCATCTACATATCTGAGGTTATTGATATTTCTCTTGGTAACCTTGATTCCAGCTTGTGCTTCCTCCAGCCCAGCATTTCTCATGATGTACTCTGCATATAAGTTGAATAAGCAGGGTGACAATATACAGCCTTGACGTACTCCTTTCTCAATTTGGAATCAATCCGCTGTTCCATGTCCAGTTCTGTTGCTTCCTAACCTGCATACAGATTCTCAGGAGGCAGGTCAGGTGCTCTGGTATTCCCATCTCTTTAATCACTTTCCACAGTTTGTTGTGATCCACACAGTCAAAGGCTTTGGTGTAGTCAATAAAGCAGAAGTAGATGTTTTTCTGGAACTCTCTTACTTTTTCTGTGATCCAGCAGATGTTGGCAATTTGATCTCTGGTTCCTCTGCCTTTTCTAAATCCAGCTTGAACATCCGGAAGTTCTTGGCTCACATAATGTCAAAGCCTGACTTGGAGAATTTTGAGCATTACTTTGCTAGCATGTGAGATGAGTGCATTTGAGCAGTAGTTTGAACATTCTTTGGCATTGCCTTCTTTGGGATCGGAACAAAAACTGACCTTTTCCAGTCCTGTGGCACTGCTGAGTTTTCCAAATTTGCTAGCATATTGAGTGCAGCACTTTAACAGCATCATCTTTTAGGATTTGGAATAGCTCAGCTGGAATTCCATCACTTCCACTAGCTTTGTTCATATATGACCTCAAGGTCTATCAAATTTGGTGGCTGGGATAATAGTCAGAGTAGGGGAAGCCTAGTGAGACAGTTCTGAGATCCTCCCCACACTTCTATCAGAGCAGATTTATTTTTAATCATGCTTTGTATTCATATTCCATGTATGGTTTTGTATTTTAAAAGAGGGGGAATAAATTAGAAAACTTCTGATTCCATCACCTTGTACATGACTGAAGGAGCCTAGAGGTATGAAAGTCACATGGCTTGTTGGTACTGAACCAAAGTTAGAATTATTGTTGTTCAGTCATTAAGTCACGTCCAACTCTTTGCAACCCCATGGAGTGCAACATGCCAGACTTCCCTGTCCTTCACTATCTCCTAGAGTTTACTCAAATCCATGTCCATTGAGTCAGGAATGCTATCTAACCATCTTATCCTCTGCCACCCTCTTCTTCTTTTTTTGCCTTCTATTTTCCCCAGCATCAGGGTCTTTCCCAATGAGTCAGCTCTTCGAATCAGGTGACCAAAGTATTAGAACTTCATCATCAGTCCTTCCTTCCAGCGAATATTCAGGGTTGATTTCCTTTAAGATTGACCTGTTCATCTTGGGTGGCCCTGCACGCCATGACTCATAGCTTCACTGAGTTATGCAAACTCCTTCACTATGACAAGCCTGTGATCCACGAAGGAGGAAAAATTTAGAATTCAGGACCCCAAATTCCTGTTTTATTCATCTTTTTTCTACCACTGTGTTGCATCATTATCTTCATAATGTTCTTGACTATTGTACTGGAATCATTAAGAAATAGGCCTGTATATTCCTTATAGTCCCAGGGACTAATGCTGATAATGAAGTGCTGTCAGTGGTCCGAGGTGCTCCCACTGGCGTGTGCACTTAAAGTGACTTTTCTGGTGGTGGGGACAACTGTACACTGAGTTGTCGTCATGATCACCATCATCTGAGAGATGATTGGTGAGTCTCAGGGCTGTGACCTTTGACTATGAACCTCAGCAAAGGGAACTGATGTCTTGAGAAAGAAAGCAGTTTGGCCTCGGCCCCATCAGAGTCACTATTGGAGCTAAGCATGGATTTCAGAGCTAGATTGGAACTTGGCCATGTTCCCCTCAACCTGCCCCCCACCCCCAGCCCAACCTGCTCCTTTTAAAGCTGAGGATGTTGAGGCCCAAAAGGTCAAGTGGCTTTCCCACAGAGAGGAGGAGGAATTTTAGGACTGATGGGTAACAGGCATTGATTTTTGTTTCTTGGCTGGGTGTGACTCAGTTTGTCCACTTTCCTTCTTCTCTTTCTGTCAGGACCAGTCCAAGACAGTAATGTGGGTAGAGGCACCTGCTTTGCAGACTAGAACTCCCCATGGGCCAGCTGTTCCAAGGCCTGGATGGGAGAGAAAAGGAGGCTTGCAGGAAGTTATCATGTCTGCTTGATTCTCACCCCAGTCAGTGTCTTGCCCCTGGGTCTTATCTGAAATAGAGATGGTGGTTTGGCCTCATTATGCTAACTCACTTTTATTATTTCCTTTAATTCAAGTACTTGGGTGAGGAGGAAGTGTTAGTCACTCAGTCATGTCCGACTCTTTGCAACCTCATGAAGTGTAGCCTGGCAGGCTCCTCTGTCCATGGGATTCTCCTGGCAAGAATGCTGGAGTTGGTAGCCTTTCCCTTCTCCAGGAGATCTTCCTGACCCAGGGATCAAACCCAGTCTCCTACATTGCAGGCAGATTCTTTACTGTCTGAGCCACTGGAAAAAGGAGTGTTACTTATTGGGTGCCCTTGTACCCCAAGGCCCAACATTCAACTAAACTTGTATCACCAGCAGTCTATTGACTGGCACCTCTGTGAATCTAAACGAGCTTCCCTGTGGGGTATGGAGGCAGCTGGAATCATTCTTAATAAGAAGCCCAGTGGTTGGCATCCTTCACTGAAATGGGTGAAGACCGAAGTCATAGTAGGTTTTGACAGAGATTCCTTCTCTAAGCAGCGTTTTTAAAAACATCTCTAAGAGTAAAACTTGAAACAAATGGGAGACCTTGTTCCCACCAGGATTTAAAATACCAACATATGTATCAAAGACTCTATTCAATTTGATAAGCCGGTTCAAAGTGACCAGGAAATAGCAAGAAGAAGCCAAGCCTGGAAACCAGCACTTGGTGTTTGGAGAATGTTAAATACCATCTGTACATGGGTTGTTTTCCAAAATCCTGAAGTTCTGAAATATCCCCTCCCCCCACCCCCCCACCTTCTGGTTTTTCTTTCTTGTCAGACATTTATTTCTTTTTAGAGATTCAGAGGGCTTTCTCTGATTAGGACAAGGTGTCACATGAAAAAAAGCAAAAATGGAGTTCACCTACCAACATTGCATTCTGGTCACAGGGATGATGGACACGGCAGGGCCGCTCTGAGGGCAGGAGCAGAGGGAGCAGCTCATTAGGGCAGAGAGGCCTCTGCCAAAAACCATGCTGCTGCAGAAAGAAAGCCACTTCTTATTCTTGGGAAAGGCAATGATTTTAAAGGCGTTTCCTCTTCTGGAAGGATACTAATAACACCTACCTCACTGGGTTGATGTCAGGGTAACGTGAGGGAATTATAGTCAACACTTCATGAACAGGAAAATGCTGTGAAAATAGAACATAGAAGGAAAAGAGGTGGTTCAAAACCCCGAAAACACCACAGCAGCCTGAAAAAGTGGGTCATGCATGTCGGCGCGTTGTATGGTATTCTGTGAACTGATGTGTCCGAGCCCTCTGGGTTTGCCTTCCTCTTTGTACTTCCATAGAAAGTACAAAGGGGGGATACCGCTCCTTCTGAGGGTAGACACCAGCTCTGAATGGCTCTGGCATCTAAAAAAGTAAGCTTACTAAGATCCAACAACGTGCCTGTCACTCACTGCATAGCACCCAGCCTTCTACCATTCTCAGAGGAGCACCTCCTGAAGCCCCCTGAACATGGGAAGGGTGCCCCCCAAGTGTGGGTGGCTGTAAGGGGCCAGCTCCCCTGCCCCAGCTCTGAGGTTTCTGCCCAGCCGTGGAAAAACTAGAGAAGCATCTGACAGAAGCATCTGACTTATGGCGGGATGAGCGAGGATCTCACTCAACTTGGTACCCACATCAGATCACAGCAGGGGGCACTTTAGTCTTTTGCCTAGAGACTAGCTTGGGTGTTGATTAAAATTGCATTAAAATATTAGTAACATTGAATAAAGATAGGGCATCTCCCAGAATTCAGATGTTTGTTCATTCAACAGATATTTATTGAGCATCTAGTTTGTATTGATTTCTAGATGGGAGTTGGGAAGACACAGCAGTGCAGGGGTACAGGGGCCCCCACAGGCAGCATTTCCTAGTGGGATGACAAGATTGCAGGTGCTCTGTCACACCAGGGCATGACTTGTCTCTCCCACAATCCCTTCAGGGTGCTAGTCTGTGCTTCTCCTTAAGTAGCAGAATCTGGATGGCTTGATTCTAACATCTAAGGCAGGTAAGGTGTTTTATGTTCTTGCCTGTCATCCCATGTGTTCCTTATGCCTTTTTTTTTTTTTAAATCAAAGAAAATTATTTACTTTCCAGTGCCATTTTAACTTGTTACTAGCGAGCATCTGGCCTGGGTGTTTTGCATTAGCAAGAAAATTCAGGAGGCTACAGAAGGAAATACCTACAGCTGAGCAGCAGTGAGAGAGCCACTCCATTCCCTTGCCAGACAATGTGTCTTGCATTTCTCTAGTGTAAATAAAATGATGATTCAAAGAATGTTCCCCATTAATGAGTATCTGATTTAGAATAAAATAAAATCCATGCTGGGAAGTTGATGAGCTTGGTTTTGCTGAATTGCTTCTAGCAGGCAACTTATATTTATGGGTCCTTCCCCTTTGACAATTGTCACCAATCGTCTGCAGTTCTTTCTGCTGAGTGGAAAGGGAGAGGCTTGCAGGTTGATTGTAGTTCCCTGTAACTAGAGGCGACATTTGAAAGCTCCAAGCTATTGAAAAGGTAGGTGATTATTAAAATATAATGTGTTTCTGTTTTCCTGATTATGACCTCCTGGTCTTGCAATTTGCTGCCAAGCACCTGCCAAAAGCTGGAACACAGGTGGTGATGCATCTTCCCAGCTCGGGGAGGGTTTTAGACCATATTAACCACCTACTTGTTCACCTTTCCTTACTGTTTTCTGCAATAGACACACTGAAACATTAGGATACAGGGAGAGAGAGCTGGAAGGTTATCTGGTTCCTTTAATGAAGGAGGAAGGAATATGGTGAGAGAAAGACAGAGAGAGGAAGGATTAAAGGGAGAGAGAAAATAGCACATAATTAATCAGAGATAACACTGAAAACAATTGCTGTGGAAGGGTATTTCCCAGAAAAGCAATAGAGTCCATTCTGAGCACATCTCTACTTACACGAAGCACGCATTAAAATTAGTGGCAATTTGCTTCTGCACACTCTCTGGTTAGTTCCTAGTCTGGCTCCAGCTTGCACTCCAGTGAGCTTGTTCAGATGGAAATGACTGTGTATATTATGGAGAGTAGGAATCATGGTCAAGTGAGAACACAGTTTTCCTGGAGATAAATGATGGGTGCCCTGCACAAATGACTGGGACCCACCGTCAGCAGGACACCCACGCAGTGCTTTTTAAAAGAGCTGATGGAAACAATCAGCTAATTTTCCTGTCTAGGCTGTTGGAATCAGGCAAACAGGGGCAGTTTAAAGAGCAAGGAGCTCTGTAGCTTGATCACTATGTGAAGTTTCTTTTCTTGTGGACGCTCTATTTCTCCATCTATACAGTGGAACTAATACCTGTGTCAAAGGAATAAATAAAATAATGTTCCTAAGCATGCCCAATAATTCCTGGCAACCTGCACGTGCCAGGTATAGAGAAGGGATATGTTAGTTATGAGGTTCACTCCAAGGGATAGTTTTAAAACTCTGCCCTTTGGTATTTCATTAACAGACAATTCAGAAATTTAAACTAGGGCAGACTCTGAGAGAGAACATATTCTACTCCATGTAGGCTGTGTCTAGAGAGACAAAAGAATTAGTGGCCTAAGCCCACTGCTTCGATGGCTGTTTCCTATTCGTATGCGTACAGGCCATTTATTTGATGATTGATGTATGTTCATAAATCCCAGCCCCAGCACTCCTTCTAGCCCTCCTGCAAAGTAGTATCAAATTAAAAGTTACCACATCGTTCTCCCTTTTCTGAATTGGGCAACGTATACACAGAGTTAGATCTTTCATTTAAATGCAGGTAGAGACTAAGACTGAACGACTACAGACATAAAGAATCCACATTGCTCCCTCTGGTTTCAGGTCAGATGTCCTTATATACCAAGGACAGGGTCTGGTCCCATAGGAGATCCCATACAGATCTTCTGTAGATCTGGGTGGGAGTCATGAGGTCCTCTCAAGTTTCACATGCGACAGCTCAGCCCTGCCTGACTATGCATTGTGACTGCCAAGGGGAGGTCGGAAATCCCGCCAAAGAGCATCAACACAGGCTCTGAGAGAGAAGGCACATACAACAAAAGCCACCGCCGCCGTGAAATTGGATCCGTCTCTGCCCCTGTGGGGCTAAGTGGCAGTTGAGTGTGCTTATAAATGGCATAAATCACTTGCAGAACCTCAAGGAACAATTAACTCGGATTGAAAATAGCTGCTGAGATTTCACCTCCTTGCGCATTTATGTCCCTTCACTTCAGTTTTTAGTTTTGAAAAAGGTAGGGTTAACATTGTTTTGAGGGCCAACTTACCAGGAAAGTCTTTAGCTGTGGCATCTGTTTCACATTCCATGTGATTTGAATATTCACAGGTTTGCCTTTTTAAAATAATTATATAGTTATTAAAAGAACAAAATGAAATGGAAGCTAACTGATTCTTTTGAGACATCAACCTGGTAGTGTAGAGTTGTTCAGATGGTTTCAGTGCAAAGGAGGGAATAGATAGATAGATAATGGACAATAGATAGATGATAGATAGATGGGTAGGTAGGTACGTAGGCAGATAGATGGATGGATGAAAGCCTCTAGAAAGAAACCAGGCTGGCAACAAAGAAGACTTTCCATGTCTGTTTAGATCCACCCGCAGTCCTGTGGATCCTTCACTTTACATTGGATGAGGCATTAATCGCTCAGCCATTGGGAAGCACAGGATGAGCCTATGAAAAATGATGAGAAGTAGAGTGTTCATCGGAGAAGGCAATGGCACCCCACTCCAGTACTATTGCCTGGAAAATCCCATGGATGGAGGAGCCTGGTGGGCTGCAGTCCATGGGGTCGCTAAGAGTTGGACACGACTGAGCGGCTTCACTTTCACTTTTCACTTTCATGCATTGGAGAAGGAAATGGCAACCCACTCCAGTGTTCTTGCCTGGAGAATCCCAGGGACGGGGGAGCCTGGTGGACTGCCGTCTATGGGGTCGCACAGAGTCGGACACAACTGAAGGGACTTAGCAGCAGCAGCAGCAGCACTTTCATAAAGAACTATGCCAAGAGCTGTTACCTTTCTTTTTTTTTCTGAAAGAATAATTTAAGCTTTTAAAAAAAAAAATTAAAAACAATTTAAGTTCGTGGAAGGAAATGTGGAAAATACAAGAAATATCTTAAAACATTAAGATGATCTCTAGTTTTTCTTCCCTGTGTTTTGATGCCTTTCTTTCCAGCTGGAAAGACTGTGCAGGGAGTGAGCAGGAAGTAGGTCAGAACATTCAGAGGAGTGGATGAGGTTCAGGATCTGTAGGCTTCTCAAGGCTGGAGCCCTAGGGGCTGTCTGCTCTGTCCAGTCTCCTCCAAAGGAGGATACTTAGAGACCATGTTCCTCCCATAGTCCCACTCCTTAAGTCCTGAAAGTCTCTATAAGCAGATGTAGTTGCTCCAGAGGTAGGGGAAGGCAAATCTAATATCCACTCTGTTTTGTTTCTCTATTTTCCTCTTTCAGAGCCCTGTGAGGTCCTCTCTTTGTACACTCTTTACTCTCTATGTGGCATCCCCCAAAAGCCCCTCCCTTACAATGGGAGGAGTGCTCTGTTAGAAAAAGCACAGAACTGGGGAGTGCTCAGCTTGCCTCATACTTAGGCAATCGTGGGCGATTTTTCTCATCTCTCCAGGGGGTGAGGGTCAATGGCTCTTATATGTGGACAGGAGGACAGAAGCATGTCGTAATCACCTAGGGAGCTTTTTCAAATTAATAAGAAAACAAGATCTGTAAGCATTCACCCAAGTCAAGCCCTTGGTGATTCACTGGGAGTGTGGTGGGAGTGGGCGGCGGGGCAGCCACAGGTAGGGACATGGCCCCAGCAGCTGGGAGTCCACAAACTTGAGGGGAGGATGCTCATACTCACTTCCGCTTCTCTTGAGCAACATGTCACTAGACAACCCCCAGCACCGGCCATCCGAGAGATTCCTGGGAGGAGAAACGTGCTGCTGTGAATTGAGGGAGTAAAGAGCCAGCTCAGATCCCACTTTCTGTTGCTGTGCAACATCTTGCCTAGAGACACTGACCACAAGGGAAGGAACCGGCCTTTTCTCTGTCCTCTGACTTTGTATTCATCAGGAAAACTAATTTTTGACTCCAGTTTTGAACTTTCTAGCCAGAAAAGGTTAATATTGTGCTTTTCACCCTGTGGTAAGTTTTTTAAGCTATCCATCTCCTTTCCCTATTCAGTGGGGTTGATGAGAGCTAAATTGTAGAAATCCTTCATACCAAGCCAGATAAATGCCTGTGTGATGCTACTAAATGGATAGCATTAGTGATGAACAAAAGTCAGGAACCACATGCACCTTTTCCCACATTATTTTGCGTCCCTTATAAAATTCTCATGCCAGCATGTGTGTAAGAGTTTTTCATTTAAATGTAAATGCCCTCTGTACTCACATGACTTAACTTTGCTAGTTTCACTAAAATAAGACTACGTTCAATAACTTTATCATTTAGAAGGTTAGTGACAAGGAGAAAAACTTTCAGAACCAATCAGAATTCATTGGGTCAGATGTAGGAAAGAGTGGAGAAATAGTGCTTAGGGTAACTCTTCGTTCACTGTTGTTGTTCAGGGGCTCAGTTGTGTCTGACTGTGACTTCATGGAGCTGCAGCACGCCAGTCTTCCCTGTCCTTCATCATCTCTCAGTGCTTGCTCAAACTCATGTCCATTGAGTTGGTTTTGCCATCCAGTCATTTCCTCCTCTCTTATCCCCTTCTTCTCTTGCCTTCAATCTTTCCCAGCATCAGGGTCTTTTCCAATGAGTCGGCCCTTTGCATTAGGTGGCCAAACTATTGGAGCTTATGCTTCAGCATCAGTCTTTCCAATGAATATTCAGTATTGATTCCCTTTAAGATTGACCAGTTTGATCTCCTTGCAGTCCAAGGGACTCTCAAGACTCGTCTCCAACACCACAGTTCAAAAGCATCAATTCTTTGGTGCTCAGCTTTCTTTATGGCCCAGCTCTCACATCCATCTGTACATGACTACTAGGAAAACCATAGCTTCATTCACAGGCATTTATCTTTTTTCTTCTAAACAAGAAGAGTTCTTTTTCTTTGCTTGGCCTCAGTAATAAGCAGTAGAGTACTGAGTGGCTGCTTGTTGGTATTTATGTCCTAAAGCTTTATATTTAAATAAGAGATCTTTGATGTATTTACTCACTGACACAGCATGAGATTGGAAACCCCCAATCAGCAATCGGCAGCAACAGTGTTAGACGTGTGCAGGTCAATTGTTACGGGAGCCTCTGCTTACTTCACGCTCTCCCTGAGCCAGGGTTCTAAGACAACATGAAAGGTCCAGTGAGTAAATGAATGAATGAATGTCCTGATTTTGGATTCAGTGGAGAGTAAACTTGAAAAACAGTATTGGCAAATCCTTCATCATGTTATAGCACCAATAGTTCAAAGGGGAAAGGGAGGTATGTCTTAGTCTGCTCAAGCTGCTGTAACAAAGAACCATTGACTTCATAATGAATTTTGAGTAGACATAAGGATTCAGCCCATAAAGGGTATATGAATCAAAGGAATGTTAATAGAGCATTGAGGCTCAACTCCCCTATCTGTGAGTGGGTTACCTAACTTCCTTAAGATTTTTCTGTTCATCTATAATACCTACCTTAAGTATTGTTCTGAAGGTGAAGTGGCATGACCAGTGTTCCACAGTTGGCATAAGGATTAGTCAATGAATGCTCCATCAGGATGACTAACATTACCTCTGCTGCTATTCCTAATCCCATGCTCCTGTCATTTCTCATTCTTAGAGGAAGGTAAGTACTGATGATGATAGATCTACTTCAGAGAACCTCGAGAGCTTCAAGGCTTTCTTAGAGTGATAGTTTCTATCTTGTGTTTTCATGTACAAAATGCAAGCACTCTACAGACGGCTACAAACCAAATGCTAGGAAGTTCCAGATGCTGTTATTGCTATAAGGAGAGCACTCTTGGAATGCCAAGCGAATATTGACTTCTGAGTCTGTGCTAGTGCGTTATGGTAAGCTTGAATGCCTCTTTCTTATCACTTTACAGGGTGAGAGTTGAACGTAGGCTCCAAGTTGGAAGATAGCATTGGAGCCTGGTTGCTTACTACTCAGAATGCCATTTAGGGGAGCTGTGTAAAATCAATAAAGAAGCCCTTTCTGCCCTTGCAGGAATCCGTGTCTTACAAATGTCTCTAATGACATTTTTATGAGCTAACCTCTGTGGTAGGTTTTTGGTTTTATTTGTTTTATTTCATTTTGTTTTGATGTTTTTGCCCAAAAAGGCAAAGAGAGAGAGAAAGCTTGCCTTTTTAATTATTATCACCATGTACTGGATGTTTGAGGGTCTCTTGATCATAAATAAACCTTACCTTAGTTACATCTTTCCTTAACTGGAATTGACACAGTGACTAACCTTAGTGATTTGAGAGAAATGACTAGGAAATATACTTCAAGTATCCATAGAGAATTTTCAAGCGATACTAGGGAAAACCTTCTTTACTGTGGTAGAGCTCCTTACAAAATGGCTTAAGGAACTCCTAGTTCTATCATACTGAAATGCAAAAAAGACTTTTGTTCATAAGGCATTTGCATTTATGTCTTTGTGCTGAGGGATTTGGGGGCAGATAGGAACCTTACCTAAGTTGTCATCACTGTAAGTCATCACCCTCAAGAAGATGGCCAGTTTGAACGGGAAAAAGAAAAGGTGTTTCAACAGTTAATTCTTGAAGTAGAGAAAAACTGACCAAAACGTTTGTCTAGTTTCTTGTCACCCAGCATGCACTTTGGTGTCCATGAAAAGAAAGAGTTGTATCGGAGAAGGCAATGGCACCCCACTCCAGTACTCTTGCCTGGAAAATCCCATGGATGGAGGAGCTTGGTAGGCTGTAGTCCATGGGGTCTCTAGGAGTCGGACACGACTGAGTGACTTCCCTTTCACTTTTCACTTTTCACTTTCATGAATTGGAGAAGGAAATGGCAACCCACTCCAGTGTTCTTGCCTGAGAATCCCAGGGACGGGGGAGCCTGGTGGGCTGCCGTCTTTGGGGTCACACACAGTCGGACGCGACTGAAGTGACTTAGCAGCAGCAGCAGAATTAACACAGAGGGCATGTATTATATCTTCCCTTAACTGTTTCTCTTCAGGTAAGATGAGGACTTACATAACCAGGAAAAACATTTTCAGGATACTCTTTTGACTTTGGGTGGATGTGTGTGCATTTTTTAAAAACC
>NW_011495048.1:11805266-11823554 GCF_000754665.1 Bison bison bison
CACTAATCTGTCAGAGCAAGTTGCGCTCTGCCACTGGGAACAAGAGACTGGGTGTGAGCCATCTCATCTCCCAGGCTAGGAGAGCAGATTGGGTGGTGAGGTGTAGTGTATTCCTATCGATCACTGATAAATATATTCCTGTTGAGGTGATGGGGTACCACACAGCCGTTAGACCACTGCTCTAGAGCCAACTGGCATTGGTTATGTGGCTGTACCTTCTGCTGAGTCTCCAGGGTCACAGAGAAGGGGAGAAAGGAGTTCTGATCTGACTCCACAAATGCTGAAATGCCATCACTTGCTATTTTGACACCAATTCGTCAAGTTGTTCTTGATTTTCAAGTGCATCAGAATCACCTGGGTGACATGTTAAAAAAGGAGACTTTGCTTCCCTGCAAGAGGTTTTGATTTAGCAAGTCTGAGGAAGAGCCTAGAAATTTGCAATTAAAAAAAGAAACTCTTGGCTAAAAAGATAGGTTTACCCTTTAAGAAAAGAAAAAAAGCAACAGACTCTTACTGAGTATCTATAGGAGAATGTGCCTGGCACAGTGAGATGATACATATTTTATCTTGGTAAGTTTTAATTTTATTTATGTTTTCTTACATATGAGAAATCCAAAGGTTGGGTTAGTTATTACCTTGTTAAAGGTCACATAGCTAAAATATTTAAAAAAATTTTTTCCTTAGACTTCTGGATTTATACATGCAACCATTTGGATTAGGCTTTGCCTAGTGAGGAGGCTGGGTTTTGCTACTATCTGACTCAACCTGGACTTTCCAGCCTGATCCTGTGGAAGGAAGTGGGACTCATGCTTCCTAGGTCCTGTGATCACAGAATATCACTCCTGGAAGGCTGGCTGGATTTCATTGCTTATATTTACCAGTTCAGGGGCCATGAAGCTCCCCTATGATACAGTCACCATACAATTAGCAAATGAACCATAAAGCATTGATTTCATTAGTTTATTCATTTATGAATTCATTAGTTCACTTAAATATTTACCAAGAATGACTCTGTTTGCTCAGCATTATGCAAAACACTAATACAGTAGAAAGTTGTAGAGTGAAGCTAGTAAATCAAAGTTTGTGTGCTTCCCTCAATGCTTGATAAGCATCGTGTTCCTAGATAAGTCCCCTCTGGTCTCAGGTTCTCCCTGTTGGCAAATTTAGGGAGTGAAACTAGATGCTCCTGAATGTAAAATTTGATCCTTCAACTGTGGGATGTATGTGTTCGGTGGGTGTGGAGGGAAGTAGACGAAGAAGGAAGAGACCCAATCAAAATGTGTGCACATGACATCATTGGAGAGAAATTACAATTTTGTGTCTGACCCTAGGGGAAGTCAAGTAGTACAGCTTCCTATGGGAGAGGCAGTCAAGTATGGTGGCATACGAACTCGGGAGTGAGGAGTGGAGAAGTTTGCATTAGTGGAAAGGAAACAGGAGCAGATTCAGCAAGTGTGTAAACTCCGAGGCATGAACTTTGCTGATTTCACACCTCCTACCATAGCCCAGGGTCCTCTTTGCCATGCTGGTCACAGCACAAAACACCTCTGGGGCTAGGTGAGCCATCTGTAGGCAGTTGCCAGGTTTAGCAAATAAAAGTACAGAATGCCCAGTGAAATTTGAATTTTAGATCAACAATGCAATTTTTATAAAGAATAAGTATGTCCCAAATATTTCATGGAACATATACATACTTAAAATTTATGCAGTGTTCGTCTGAAATTCACATTTTAACTGGATATACTGTATTTCATCTGGCAGCTCTTTGCTGTGGGCAGTCTCTCAGAATCTGGGCATGCCCATGAACAGGGAGGGGATAGCAGCCTCTGAGCACTTTAGCTGTTTCTAGCTCCTTGATCAGTGGCTCACTCAGAACACCTCCCTGAAGTTCTCTTTGGCCAGAGAGCAGAGAGAACCAAGCTATCCTTTTTTCTGCCACCCACACTCTGCAGGTGAGAACAGAGCAGCCCTTGGAATCCTTGTCTCACGAGCCTGCTTATCACCAGAATTAGCATTTATTGTCCTGGAAGCGTTAGATTCCTTTATGTCTCTCTTCCCCATGGCCTTGGAGGCTCACGAACACATTGGAAAATTGTTCTGCTTGCATTCTCTTGTCTCACTCTCATTCCCACCATTCTGCCCCTTGTCAGTAAGACCAAGAGCAGCAGAAGGAGTAGATTTCTGTTACCAGTGGTAAGAGTTATTATTTTTCTTGTTAATCGCTTTATTTTAAGAAAGAGTCCCTGTCTTCTCTGTCTCTCTAACCCTGCTCATCAGGTCATCAGGTTGGGGTGAATTTTGTCTTTATTTCTTCATCTCCCTGTGTACTTCTTTTATCCTCACCTTTGGATCCTTGAGTCCACTGCCTGTTAGGTGGGCCGTCCTAAAGGACGCTTGCAGTCTGAGATTGATTGAGCAGCCTGAGCAGCACAATTCCTGTCCATATCCCAGCACGCTGTTCCATGTAAGGCAAGTTAAAGGATTTCTTTGGGACACGGGTAATATCCGAGTTTTCTTCCTTGAACAATCATGAGTCTCTCGTGAGCAGACAAGTTCTATTCATTAATCTGTTTCTCCAACATCTCTTTGGTGCCATAGCAAATGTCTTCAAAATGAAGCTCTGCCTGTGGTTGCTCAGGAGGTGCACGCTTCAAACCTCCAATCTACTGTCCTATCTTATAGTATGATGGGGTGGTTTTTGATCTACTGCAATCAGGGCAACCTGGAAGAGGTCAGGACTTAACTTTGACCTGCCTACTGAAATGGACCAAGTGCTAGGAGCTCCAGGCTGGGGGTAATGCATGGTATCAGAGGCATCAGCAGGTCATGATCTATATGACAAGGTGTCAAGTGTAGAAGGCCCCATAATCCAGGGAAGTCTTTTAGCAACTAGGGCCCCAGCTGTAGATGCAGATTCAAGAGTAAGACCTCCACTAAAAGGGAGAAGAGAAGCCGGCACAGGGTGGGCAGGGATTTAAAGGCCTGGGAACAACTTAAGGCAGGGGCCCAATCACCGAATGTAGGACACAGAGTGGCCTGGGTCTCAGAAACAAAAATACCCTGCCTTGTCAGAACAGGGACACATATTGGGAGCCACAGAGGTAGCAAGTGATTTGTGGTCATCAGAGGCTGAGTTAGAACGGCTTAAATTCAAATTTTCCAAGATCAGGGTTGTTCCTTTGGGTGCCATGGAAATGAGGCTGGGTGGCCTGAGGAGAGGCCAGGTAGGATAGGTGGGAATTGGGCAGGGCCTGTCATTGCTATCAGCCTCTCATGGGTTTTCATGAGCACAAAAATTTAAAGAGTGTTTCAGGCACTGAAAATGATTTCCAGGGACTTCCTTGGTGGTCCATCGATTAAGAACATTTGCCAATTAAGAAGCTGCCTGCCAATTCAGGAAACACAGGTTTGACCCCTGGGAAGATTCCACATGCTGTGGGGCAGCTAAACCCATGGGCCACAACTCCTGACCCCACGCGCTGCAGCTACTGAAGCAGTGCACTCTAGAGCTGATGCTATGCAACAAGAGAAGCCACCGCAATGAGAAGCCCACACACCACAACCAGAAAAGCCCGTGCACAGCAACGAAGACACAGTGCAACCCCCTAAAAATAAGTAAATAAAGGACATGGTTTGAAAAAGAAAACTAATTCCATTGGGTGAATCATTCTAATCAGACTGGATTCCTGGATAATCTACAAGACAGCAAGTTTAAAACGTCATTCAGATCGAAGAAGCAGACAGATGGTTGCTGTTTACAGAGGCTCTAGCTTCCTCTGTAAACAAGGGTTTTAGCATGGCTCCTGGGGGTCAAGGAAGGAAACTAGGAAATGGCCCTAGGAGAGGGCCACTGAAGCCTGGTGCCAGCTGAGTTATGATACAGAAAGGTGTTTGCCAAGCTGTAGTGAGACCTGCTCTTCCCAGAATGCGATGGTCTTTGCACAGTCAAGAGCTGGCTGGAGAAACCACCGTGGCTGCCGGCCCCACAGGGAAGGACAGGGGAGATGTTCCAGTCACAGGTCTGTGGGCCACGCAGGCGAGACCCTCAAGCTGCATCAGAGCAAACCGCCAGCAGGTGCTTCTCCTGCCTGAGCTCCTGGAGTCAGCATGTGGAGCAGCCAGCTGTGTCTCTGGTGACAAGTGACTATTCTCAAGCTCTTTGGAGCGTGGAGTCATCCACGCAGAAAGCTCAGACCACGGTTGAGTGCAGGTAAAGTGAAATGCCGGGTGCCCAGCAATGGCTCGAAGGGCCAGATGAAAGACGCAAAGAAAGGACCACAGAATCTGCAGTTTCCCTGGAGAGAGGAGGAGGCCAGCGTGCCGGAGGACGCTTCACAGCTCCAGAGGCCGTCGATGGCAACACAACTTGTTGTCATCCTTCCAGAGAGAGCAGACACTTGTGGCAGCAACTTATCTCCTGGGCCTTGCTCTTCCTACTCTGTCCCAGAAAAGTAAGTCACACAGCCAGCCCTACATCGGAAGAGGATCTCAGCTAAAATACTCTCTCAGGACTGGGATCCATAGTTGTTGTTGTTTTTTTAAGTCCCTAAATAGGTATTTTCAAGTGAGGCTTCCCTTTGGGGCTGTTATTGCAATTTAACTGGTTTATAAAGATTTTAAGAAATGCATTTTAGAGTTTTATACATTTATCTATTTTTGTTGTTCAGTCGCTAAGTTGTGTCTGACTCTTTGTGACCCCATGGACCGCAGCACGCCAGGCTTCCTTGTCCCTCACCATCTCCCAGAGCTTGCTCAAACTCATGTCCATTGAATCGATGATGCCATCTAACCATCTCATCCTCTGATACTCTCTTTTTCTCTTGCCTTCATTCTTTCCCAGCAACAGGGTCTTTTCCACTGAATCAGTTCTTTGCTTCAGGTGGCCAAAGTATTGGAGCTTCAGCTTCAGCATCAGCCCTTCCAGTGAATATTCAGGATTATTCTAGGCCAAACAGCTGTACCAGGTAAACACTTTGGCCTGGTCCAGTCCAGGCTGATGGCTGGGTTCTGCAGTTCTGGGATTGGGTGGTAACAGACTTCCTAGTGTGAAATTCTGCAATTCCTGGTCCACCATTATTATTCTTCTCATGCTGGACTGTCTCAGTGGAAGGAGACCTAAACGAGTCAGCGCATGTCCATAGGGCTTAGACTGGAAGAAGACATGATAAGAACCCTGAACACTTGTCTAAGACCTTTGCCTCTTCAAATATATAACATCATCTAATAGTTCTACTAGATTCTTAACAGTTCCATGGAAAAAGTCAAATCATTGTTAGTACCTCAGTTGTTTGAGGAAACTGCAGCCCAGAGGGGCTGAGTGGCTTGCCTGAGGTCACACAGCTGAGACTCAGGTGGGCCAACACAGATCCATGCTCTCAGCGCACCGTGAAGGCTGCTACAAGTGAGGGCCTGTTCCAGGCTCCAGGTGGGCTGCTTGTTCAAATTGTTCTTCACATTCTCCCTCCCAGTCATTTAGAATATGTGAGCAGGGTCACTGGCCTCATGTTCTAGACAGAAACTTCCAGTGCTGTTTCTACCCGAGGATTTTGTTTCTTGAATCTCTTCTCCAGTCTTCATTCTACTTACAGCTGCTGGGCAAGAACCTTAATTTTTATTTAAGCTCCTACTCTGTGTAGGACACTATTGTTAGTTTTAAACTAATTCCAACTTACTTATTCCTCATAATAACCCTATGAAGGAAAATACAGTTTCATCTCCATTTTTCAGATTTAAACCAAGGCAAGGGACAGTAGGCGGATTCCATAGCAAAGATGCCATTCAGTTTAAGCTGGCGGGTCTCAGTCCATTGTCTTCATCACTATGTCACCTGTTTTAATGTAGACCAATGATTCTCAAACAGTATACATTAGGATCTCTGAATCTCTCAGATTTGGATTCAGTAGATTTGGGGTAGAAGACATGAGAATTTCCATGTCTGGCAAATAATGATGCAGATGCTGCTGGTGGGGCCCACACTTTGAGAACCCTTGATTGAAGGGTGCCCATATAGCTACCTGAGAATTCACTGGGTGAGTTTTGAAAAATGATGACTCCCAGGCTCCATTCCTAGATATTTTGACTTAATTGGTTTTGAAAAGGGGACTAGGAATATGTAGCTTTACAAAACTCCACTGGGGATTTTTAATTTTTATTGTTTTATTCTTTTTTATTGAATGAAAATTCTTCAAATTCTATCGTGCTTTACAGTTTTCAGGTTTTACACATTTGATTTCATATAATCTCATAATAACTCTCACCCCCCACCCCCCGCACTTCTATATTGCTTCTTCCCTCTTTCCTCTCCCCTCTGATAGCCACTAGTTTTATTCTCTATGTCTGTGAGTCAGCTTCTTTTTTAATTTTATTCACTAGTTTGTTGTATTTTTCAGACCCCACAATAAGTGACGTCATAAAGTATTTGTCTTTTTTTTGGTCTCACTACTTCTCTTAGCATAAGGTCTTCAAAGTCCATCTGTGTTGCTGCAAATGGCAAAAATTTCATTCCTTTTTATGGCCTAGTAGTATTCCATTGTACGTATTTACCACATCTTCTTTATCCATCTATCTGTGGGTAGATTCTTGGGCTGCTTCCATACTTTGACAATTGTGAAGTAATGCTTCTATAAACATTGGGGTACATTTTTATTTTCAAATCAGTGATTTGGGGTTTGGTCGGGGGATATGTTCCCAAGAGTGGAATCACTGGGTCATATGGCAGTTCTATCTTTAGGTTTTTGAGAAACCTCCATGTTTCCCACAGTGGCTGTACCCTTCTGTGTTCCACCAACAGTCTACAAGGGTTCCCTTTTCTCTGCATCCTCACCAGCATTGGTTATTTGTGTTCTTTTTGATGATAGTCATTCTAACAGTGTGAGATGATTGTCTCACTTTGGTTTTGATTTGCATTTCTCTGATGATTAGCCACATTGAGCGTCTTTTCATATGCCTGTTGGCCATCTGCATTTCCTCCTTGGAAAAAATGTCTGTTTAATTCTTTTGCCCATTTTTTAATTGGGTTGTTTTTTCTTTTGATGTTAAGTAGTGTGAGCTGTTTGTATTTAATAGTTTGGATAATAACCCCTTATCAGTCATATAATTTGCAAATATCTTTGAAGAAAGGAAAAATCCCTTTAAAAACAAATCCAAAACAGTTAGAAGAATGGCAATAAAGACATATAGATAATTACCTTAAATGTAAGTGGACTAAATGCTCCAATCAACAGACATAGTAGGTTGAATAGATGTAAAAACAAGACCCATATATATGCTGCCTACAAAAGATTCAATTTAGATATAAAGACACACACAGACTGAAAGTGGGGGTATTCCCACTTTCAGGAAAAAGGAATTCCATGCAAATGGAATCAAAAGAAAGCTGGAATAGCAATAATTATAACAGACAAAATAGACTTTAAAATAAAGACTGTTAGGAAGAGACAAAGAAGGACACTACATAATCATCAAGGGATCAATCCAAGAAAAAGATACAACAATTATAAACATACATGTACCCAAAATAGGAGCACCTAAATATATGAGGCAGCTATTAATGGACATAAAAGGAGAAATCAACAAGTATGGGAGTTTAATACCCTACTTGGAGAAATGAACAGATCATCCATACAGAAAATCAGTAACAAAACACTGACCTTAAGTGACACATTATTATCTGATGAACTTAATTTATAATACATAGAACATTCTATCCAAAAACAATAGAATACACATTCTTTCCAAGTACATATGGAACATTCTCCAGGATAGATCACAAGCTGGGCCACTGGAGATTCTGATATCCAAATATACGTCTTTGATATTGACATATATATACTACTATGTATAAGATACATAACTAATGAGAATCTACTGTATAGCACAGGGAACACTATTGAATGCTCTGTGGTGATCTAAATGGGAAGGAAATTTTAAATAAGGGGTGGCGGGTTATGTATATGTATAGCTGATTCATCTTGTTATACAGCAGAAACTAACACAGCACTGAAAAGCAACTATACTCCAGAAAATATTCTTAAAAAATAGGTTTATCTCCTGGTGACTCAGTTTTCCAACTAGAAAATTAGCATAAGAATTAGTCCATTTATGCAGTATTGTTGACTAGCTCAAATAAGGAAACTAACATGAAAGTGTTTTGCAAGATAAAAGTTATGATCAGAAGCAGTTTGTTGTGGTTTTTTTTTAAGCAGTTTGTTGAGGATTTTGTGGTTGGACAGCCTACTTTTCACTCATTTCATTCTAGAAATTAGAACTTAAAAATTTTTAAGATCAGAGTTTAAATAAGGAAACTGAGGCCCAGAGAGCTTGTGGAAGTTCACATATGCAGCAGTGGTAGAAGTGAACTAGGAGCCAGGTTTTCTGACTCTGTATTCACCTATACTCAGACTATTTCTAAAGTGTGACTTTTAGGTAATTACCATCTTGTTGATTCAATATATGATTAATTTTGTTAATGGTTAATAATGGTCCTTGCTTGCTGAATCCTCATTATCTCAATCAGCCAGCACTTCATAGATCCTTCTACTTTGTAAATACATTTAAAATTTCTAGAGTCACTTCTCTAGCAGAAACCCCACTCCAGGCCCTTCCAGATCATGCCAGTCTGCATCTATTCCCCTGGAGAGTGAAGAAGTGGGAAGGACCATCTCATTGTTCTACACAGGGTGCAGAATGATGGTAGAGGATGAACTTCCTCTCCTCCCCACGTCACAGGTAGGGGGCCAACCGTTAGGTTAGTTCCACTTGCCTATGCTTAGTAGAAACACAAGTATTAGTTATCTTTGGGCTTCCCTCGTGGCTCAGCAGTAAAGAATCCACCTGCAATGCAGAAACCTCAGGAGACAAGAGTTCTATTCCTGGATTAGGGAAATCCCCTGGAGGAGGGCATGGCAACCTACTCCAGTATTCTTGCCTGAGAATCCCATGGACTGAGGAGCCTGGAGGGCTACAGTCCGTGGGGTCACAAGAGTCAGACATAACTTAGTAACTAAACTACCACCAATGTATCTAGCCTGTTGTATACAAGATACCTTGCTATGCACTTTACGTGTATTAATTTACCTACGTGTATTAATTTATCTAGTGCTCACCCCCATCCCTAATATGAATACATTATCCCCATTCTGCCGATGAAGAAGCAAATGTAGAAAGGATAAGATGCCTAAGGACAGAGCAAGCATGGAGAGAAATTCAGGTTTAATCATGGCCGTATGGCTCTGCAGCCCATGACCTGACTTCTTGGGGCTCCATTGTCTGTCAGTCTTATGAAATAGGTATTATTATTAACATTTAAAGGCGCAAAAGCTGAGGTACACTCTGATAAGTTTCCTGACAGTAGTCACACAGGGAGAAAGTGACTGGGCATACTTGGACCCAAAATCACCATACTCTGCACTCAGTAGTCTGCCTGTACCCCACTGCTGGCCAGAGTCCCCCCTATTGCTTATTTCTCCACCCATTCATCTAGACTATCCATTATTCAATGCATTCTCCATTCCAGCTGCATCATTCCTGTGAAAGTACTTTGGCCTTTTCTATTTATGGAAGAATATGGAGACTGTGGTTCCAGGGCCTATTCCTATAATGTGCTTGAGGCCCACACCTCATTTCCTTTGGGGTCCTGAGAGGTGTAGCATGGCCCATAAAAAACACCTTCTCTGCTCATATCTCATGATTTTTGCAAATTAATGATCTAAGTAAAATGGACCATTGCCTTTAAAAGTGTGCAATAAAAAATGATAATAAATGCTAGGCTGAAGATCATAATGGAAAAACAACTATTTGGAGTATTTTGCTATGGTACAGTTCCCCAGCCTGAGTGCTTTAAGTGGAACTGGCTGGGGTTTTTTGGGTTCCATGTTCAATGCCTCGAGTCTTCACACATGACTGGGTGCAGAATAAGAACTGCCTGTGAAGTCAGAAGAGGCTTAAATCTGAGGCTTGCCAATAGGCGTATCAATTAGACAGTGACCCAGAAATTCTTGGAAGAGTGATTTTGAGCTTTCTTTTATCTCCTCGCGGCTCCTTTCCTGCCTTCCTGCCTTCCATAACTTCTTGGTAGAAAACTGGAAGAGCTGGGATTTTTGCCCAAGAAGGCTTAGGAAAACAAAAGTTAACTGCTATAGCTTTGAGAAATAAATTGCTCTGTGAGGCAAAGGAAAAATCAAAGATCTGGGGAGGAAAATGAAGGCACAGTTTCAATTATAACTGTTACCAGGTTTAGATCCAACTATGGGCCAAAGTGTCATCCAGACAGATGTTCTTGCAATTTGGTTTCCAGAATAAACGTTGTACTTGTGAAAATATTTTAATGACATCTCAGCACTTTACTAGGCCTCAAATTCTCGAAGATTTTCCAGGTCAGGCAAGGACCATTTGCACCATCTCGCCCAGCGACCTCTTTCCTTTTGCTGGGGCTTGTGAAGAACATTAAACTTGCAGATGTAATTATTGCATAATAAAGTATTGATTTCCTAAGAAACCCTATAGCATTTTCATCTTAATAATTAGCATTTATAAGGAATATATCCAAGAACTTTTATAGGGGATTAACCACCTATTGCCACTTGAATAAGAGACGTAGTATTTCAGTTAAAAGACAAACATTAGAAAATAGCTTCAGGCCACAGAACTGCAGATCAGCTGCACATCATTTATATGGGTATCCACAGTGTCCTAGTTCAGATTTTAAAATAATTTGGATATGTCATATAAGCCATTATGAAAATTATATTTTCAGGTAAATTGAATTATCTTCTCCCATCTGATACAGACTTAGTTTTGCTTGGCAATAATATAACTAACTTGCTGAATTACCTCCTCTGGACAGTTTTTATCTGTTAAAGCATCAACAAGAACAATGCACAATTATAAAGTGAAATTCCTGCTAGAGTCAAAGAAATTTTCAAGTACAATTTAAAGATAATTTCTGACAACTGAGATTATGTAATACTCCAAGTGGTCAAAGGCCATGATGACTGGATGTATTGGTGGGAGGAAAGAGAAGATTTATAAATAAGTCATCTGAACATAATGCTTTTCTGCATATTTTTGGTTTGCTCCTGTTGGAATTAGGGAAGTGCTTTCATGTCCTTCATATGTTCTATTGGAGTTGCCTCCTGAATGCGTTGACGTTCGCTTTGGGGGGACTTCAGACACCAGGGCTGCTGGATCTTGAGAAATTGTGTGTTAACATCAGTACAGCAGCAGCCAACCTGTACTCCATTTCCAGTTACACCACTAATGAGCTCTGCCACTTAAAAATATTGCCTGTCTTTGACTGTGTGCTTCCATCCTGCTGTCTGAAAGCAACTTGGCACTGGCCTTTGTAATCAGGGAGATTGTGGTACCATTTATTCCTTCTGTATCTCCCAGAAGAGGGAGTAAGGCATTCAGCTGATCAAATAAAAGATTTTGTTGAGCTCCTCCTATGTCCTCAGCCTTGAGTTGAATAGGGTGTTGGGATGAGGTTGGAAAGGAGGCATAGCTCTTGTCCTCAGGTCACAGACAATCTCAACATGCCAAATGCGTGTGCACAGATGACTGAGCATGCTTAACTGTCTAAGTAGGGCTTTTGCTCCTGCTGTTCCCTTTACCTGAAAGTATTGTCCTTGTTTCTTCAACCAACTAACTTGAATCGTCTTTTAATATATAGTTCAAATCCTCTTTCTTCCAGGAAGCTTTCTCCAAACCTAATCATAGTTTCTTTCTCCAAACCTTATCATATTTTCTAGATTATGTTAAAGTTATCTTTCCACATGTCTGGCTCATGTTATTAGAATCCCATTCCCTCCAAACAAGGATTGCTTGTGTTTCTTTCCACATCCTAGGGCTTAACACCTATTTTTTTAATGGTATTGGATAAATACCTGGCAGGGAGTTAATGCCCCTCTTCTCTGTCTGTCTCTAGCACACAATGTTCCTAATGATAAAGTACGTATAACTATCTTGAATTATAGTTACTTGGTCATATGTCGCCTGTTCTGAAAGACTGAAGAGTTAGTAGTGCTTTGCTTCAAAAAGGCACATATTCGAACCCTTCACTACTACTCACTGGCCTAGGGACGTGCTCATTTTGTTGGAATAACAATATTTACTTCATAGAATTGTTGTGAAATTTAAAGGACATGGGAAGTGCCTAATAGTGTTTGATACACAATATATATTCCATAAATGTTTTTCTCTATGCCCATGTTCTCATTGATGGAAGGTAAACTATCTGAATTATGTACTGTGCCCATAGTAGATATTAAAAAATGGGTGAAAATATATGAAACCAAATTAATTATATAGACAATTAATAGGGTAGAAATTCAGAGAAAGGCAACCATTGTGGGAACTATGGTGCTCAGCAGATGCTTCACACATGAAGGGAGAACTGAGGGAACACTAAAGGCTGCATGGGATTTCCAGTGATCACAGGCTAAGAGCTTTTACCACTTGTTGAGCACTTGCTTTGTGTCAGGCACTATGCAGACCATTTTATGTGTCTCTTCAGTCTTCATAGGAACCCTTCAAATAAATATTATGATAATGACTATGATTTTACAGAGGTGACATAGCAAATTTTGGTTCTGACTTCCAAAGTGTCATTTGCACCCATGGTCTCTGCTAGCCTTATATGATCCATCTATGCAGATTAGGAAAAGGTCCTCTATATCAGTCAGAGTCCAGCCAGAAAGAGAAGACAGAGGCAAAGGATTTAATTGGACAGAATTCAATAAAAGGACCATTTACAGAGGTGTGGCCAGGGAAATGGGGATCTACGAGGGTTGATGAGGCATCCGGGGACTAGCAACATGGAAGCCTTTATTACCCCCAGGCCTGAAAGAATGAGGGAGGGAATAGCATTATTAGAGGCCAGTGAGAGCTAGAGCCATGGGAGAAGGGCCACCCAGCACAACCACAGATGCTGTCAGAACTGTGGGCATCAGGGAGGGGGCATGGTGCAAGGGAGGGTGGTGATGGAGAAAATATTAATAAGTAACCTGGCCTCTCTTTTTTCTCACCTAACTCATTTCCCACTGGTGATTGCAGTTGGCCAAACCACACTGGAAGCCAGAAAATAAGAAATTCTCAGATGTATTGTATAGAGGCCATTATATGGGGCAAAGGGTAGGACAGAGAAAAATCAATAAATGGGTCTGGGGAGAGAGGAGGAAATGGGAATTAATCAGCACATAACTTCCTCTGGGCAGGAAACATTTCCTCTGGGCAGATGCAGCTCCAAGGATGAGTAGCTTAGTGAAGGTATCCCCATAAGGAATAGCATACCCAGTCCAGGGACCCATAAAGCAGTGAGTGGAGACCAGCCTGGATTTCAGTCCCCAGTTACCTCCTAGGCTAGGTGCCTTGGTGTCAGGGTAATCTGTATGCAGCAGCCCTGTCTAAAGCAATCTTGACTTGGCTTACCTGACTATTAACACAGGAAGCACATAACCCCAAATATAGTTATGGCAGGAAGCTGATAAAATGCATCCCCAAGGAACCCTCAAAATAACTGAGCTGTCACTAATAGGTTGAAATACACCTTGATGTCTTGCCTCTATCTGGTGAAACTCATTTCCCCAGACCAGACCCTACTGCCTTAGACATCTCTAGATCCAGTGTAGCTCCTCAGGTGACGGTCAAGCCTCCTGAGTGCTGTCTGGAACCAGAACCCCTACTCCTTCCACAAATTGGACCATAGCCAGCAGCAGTGCATCTGAAGTCAGGGAGGAGTCTCAATCTATCCTTCCTGGTCTTGTACCCATGGAATTCCCCATGGTCTGGGAATGAATTAGTGCATCTTTATTCTGATATTATAAGACCATTGGTTTAAGGGCTTTGAAGAGGAAGGAGCCAAGTTCATACCTACGAAATGATCATTTCAGGTAGTCTTAAGTCTTCAGTGATCTGTACAAACAGGACAGCCTGGATTTTCTGGGAGTGATTGCATATTTACTATGTTCCCAGGCTCTCAAGTTCTGAAAGGTAGGAGTGTCCCCATCTATTCTCTTTCCTCATTGCTTCTGAAAACTTTGCCCTTGATGGGGCCCCTTGGTATGCAGACCTGTCTGGCCAAATCTCATTCTTTGCTGAAAACTATGTTAATTGGGTAGTTGCATTGTGGGTTATTTATAAGAATATAGTTTTCTTGAACATTATAATTATTTACTTATTCAGTCCATCATGAATAAATTTCTGCCATGTCCCAAGTATTGAGGATACTGATATAAAATCAAGATCTCTGCCCTCAAAAACACCAAAAATACACCTGGATCCCAGGGTTTTGCACTGAGAAGAACTTAGAGTTTTACTAAGTTGAAAGAAGAAAGAAAGTGTTAGTCACTCACTCTGTCCAACTCTTTGAGATTCCATGGGCTGTTGCCCACCAGGCTCCTCTGTCCATGGAGTTCTCCAGCCAGGAATACTAGAGTGGGTTGCCATGCCCTTCTCCAGGGAATCTTCCCAACCCAGGGGTTGAACCTGGTCTCCTGAATTGTGGGCAGATTCTTTACTGTCTGAGCCACCAGAGAAGCCCCTTTACTAAGTCAGACCCTTAGATTTTGGCAGCCAAGCTGTCTTCACTTTAAAAGCACCTGTAGAAGGGTCAGAGCATTAACAGTTTACTTGGTCTGAGGCCCCATAGCAGGTTAATGGTAGCAAGGGGGCTAAAGGACCACTCCTTCTCTCTCATCAAGACATCTTGGTTAGCAAGGATGTACTGAAAAATTCCCATTACCTGGCCAAGAGTTCTTAGAGCCTCTTTCACCTCATTCACAAATGAAACCATAAACGGATCATTCTTGTTAGATGTTGCATTGGCCTGTATTGCTACTAGATTTAACAGGAAAATCTCAACTTGGTAATAACCTCATTTTTTAAGCCAACCCTAAGGCCTACAGGAAAGGTTTCTGGCTTAGATACAGTCCATATACCTCACTCCTTGGGTTAGAGAGGAAATGGCTTTTGGCTCACCTGATGGACCAGGTGCCTCTGGGTTGTTCCTGGCTTGATTCACTTCTTGGTCAAGGGGATGCACTTGAACACCTCTGGCCTAGGACTAGGCCCTAGGTCTAAAAGATACAATACTTGCTGAGAGATGACCCAGAGAGCCTGGCATTCCCACCTGATGGCAACACGCTTAGACCCCAGTATCCCTGAAACAAGAGCTGAATCCTGATCCATGACTGTGTGATTATACTGAGTTATATAGCAGTGCAATTAACACCACTTAATGCAAACTGAAAACAGAATTTTTGCAGCTGCCAACTTCCTCCAGCTCTGCCAGTGCTATATGCTGACTTCATTTATGAGCATTATTTTCTTTCTCATCATGCTGATTGCAGAAAGAAAATTCGTCCAAGAAAGAGAAACAGACATCTAACTTCAACTGACAACACACAAAGTACAAAATTTAGATTGCAGGTATTGATTTCCATCTAGCATCATGCCAACTGCTCCATAAAATTGAAGCCCTTCTGACATCTCAGTCAATGGTCAATTTGAAAGCATCAGGCCTATGAGTTCTGCTGGACATCAACTAAGGATCTTGGCTGAGCATCACATTTCTTTATTTCTTCAGTTCATTCCCTACCTTTATCCCAGATTTCTCTGCTAAGTGTCTGAGAAAACCTACAAAAAATATAAATGAACTTTTGTTATTCTAATCATTCAGTCACTGCCATGATTTCAATAGCAAAGGTCTGACTGCCTCTGGAGGCATTTTCCTGTGTTCTGTCTACTAACCTTGGACATGTGAGATCTGTGAATCAGCAAGACCTGAATGGAGTATGGTCTTTTGGGCCACGTGGCAGGCATTGAAGTCTGCAGAAATCTTCAGAGTAAATTTAAAAAAAAAGGCATTTAATGCTTGAGAGATAAGGGTTTTCCCAAATCTTGCTTTATAATAATAGAAAAGATAGACGTTTTTATGTGAGGTTATGATAAGGGTGAAATTTGATTTTTGTTTTGAGCCAAGCTGCTAACTAGTGTGTGTGGTTTAGTGTTGGGAAGGGACTTGCAAAGCTCCAGTAGTACACGTGGTAACCGAAATCAGTACTGTCTCAGAAAACCAGAAAAGAGATGAGAACTGAGTGGATAGCATGTTTAGCTGTGAAATAGCCCTTTCAGGCAGAATTTCAGATCCCACTACTAGGTCTTTTGCATAGTTCTTAGTCTGTCAGTTTGCCAGAAGCAACTCACTTTCTGCAGTGAGGACACAGAGCCAGGGAAGTTGATAAAAAATCATCATTGATCTGTCTCTATCCTTCCGCACATTGGCTTTACTCTCTATACCCTTTGAAGCCAGTAAGAGCTTCCCCAGCTGAGCAGATACCTTGAGTTGGGAGAGTATATTGGAAATTGGGCCATCCCTGGAAATGAAATACCATCAATAACTAAACTCTTGGTCAATGTACATTTTCCGAAAGTGCTGGAAATCTCCGAAGAGTGTAGTTAGAGAACATTGCTGTTCAACAATTGAATCTTCCACATCTTGGCTTCAGCTTTCAAGACACATGAAAATGCTAATGTCTATTGTTATATACAGAGAAATACAGGAAAATTCTAAAGTAGGCTCCAGAAAATAGCAAAAAGTGGCCTCTGCCCGACCCCCCAGTCCCTGGTACCCCAGTGGAGTGTCATAAGAGTTGTACAATTTATAGCCTCAGTAATCAGTCACATCCCAGCCTTCAAAGTCTGGGTGGCCACACCCATGCAGGGCAGAGCCAAAGCAGACCTGCATAGCAGCTATGACATCAGGAGATTTGTGCAGGGGAGTCATGGATTTTCTCAGTAGTCATTTCCACATCAAAGGAAGATCTCCACTGTCCTTATGAATGTGTCTTCTACCAAAGGATTTTACTGTGTCTATGCAAACCTAAACTAAGGTTCTGCTCCAGGCAAAACAGATACATTTCCTTTTCTGTACTCTTCCATCTTCTTGTATATAGTTCTGCTTTTCTTTCCCCACCAGCCAGCCCCTACAGTACATTCTCATTGAACTTCATCTGATCCATACTCCCGCACTTCCAAAACCTTGCCTCTCTGTGCTTTCTCCCTGGTCTTCTTCCCTCAAAGAAAGTGAGCTTTTTCTTAGTTCTGTTTTCTTGTTTCTTGCTGCTTGCAATTCATGTTATTAACTGATTTAAGCCAAAGTATTAATGACTGAAAATGAAAATTAAAGTGGTAATCCAGCCAGGCAACCTATGTATAAGCGAGTGAAAATGTTTTATTATTATTTTAGCTACCGGCATAATTGCTCAGAGGAAAGGCTCATTGTTTGGAGAAAATGATTTATCAATCTATTTGGGGTAGAAGATGAGACTCTGAAGGAACAGTTTCAATGGGAGCCCAAAGTTTAAAAAAGATCCTTGAAGTGAGATCCTACATGAGAGACTTGTGTTTTACTCCTGAGAGAATAGAGAAAGATGCAAATAGATGGGTAGGAAAGTGTGGTAGGGAAGAGGGTACCCCAAGAACCAGAGTTCCTTGTGAGACAAAGAGCTGGTGAGATTTCTATATGGGCAGGACCAAAGCAGATTTAAAGAATGTCTAACATTTCATGGCTCATTATTGCCATGAAACCTCTTTTTCTCCGAACCTTTATTTACATCCATTAGACACACAAGTATATTTTGTGAGTGTATTTGTGTCTCTATGTGTAAAGAAAAAAAGAGTTTCACAATTTCAGCAATGAGGTATGTGCAGAAGCTGGAACTCACAGACTGAAGTGACCCCAAGAATAAAAATCTGCTTTCCCTCTCCTAGGAATTCACAGAATTTTTAGGATTTACCCTTCAAATGTATGCAACTGTGGGAACTTCCCTGGTGGTCCAGTGGTTAAGATTTCACCTTCTGATGCAGGGGTGCAAGTTCAATATCTGCTCAGGTAGCTAAAATTCCTTAGGGCCAAAAAACCAGAACATAAGAAGCAATATTGTAATAAATTCAACAAAAACTTTTTTAAAAAGTCCATGTCAAAAAAAAAAAAAGTATGCAGTTTTGCCTCATTTGACCTATATCTAAAGGAATGGGCAGAGGAGCTGAAATATGAGTAATACGTGTAGCCCAGTGAAGTGAAAGGGCATATAGCAGAATTTGTTGATGGGGAAAGGAAGAAGGGAAATGAAGCTTCCCCGGAGGGTGGAACAACCCTGGGAAGCTTGTTAAGACCATTCCCCTTGGGATAGGAAGAAGGGAAGGGGTTTTGGACTCCTGTAGCCTTAAGTGGAAGCTGGAAATAATGGCTCAGTGATAAAGAATCTGCCTGTAAAGCAGAAGACCCAGGAT
>NW_011495048.1:11823654-11827207 GCF_000754665.1 Bison bison bison
AGTCAGACACGACTGAGCATCTGAGTACGAGCACGGGAAGATTCCATGTGATATGACATGGGACAATCCCCCTTCACTGTGCTCAGATCTGTGAAAATAACTGACTTATGCAGTGTAGATTGGAGAGGAGCCTTCTCCCTCTATGGGTGGAGTCTCTGAGCAACAAATACTGGAGCCAGTGTGGGGCCAGTAGTATGGGGTGTGTGACTTTATTTTTGGCAAAAGCAGCAACATAGTGGACCAGGTATGGCTGAAGTCATCAGGCTAAGGCACAAAAACAAGGAATGACAGCATGTGTTACATTTTCCCAGGTCTCCCTTCCACTCCCGTGTCAGCAATGCATAGGATCTGGAAGAATCTGGGTTTTTCTGCCATAGACAACTTGCCTAACGTGTTCCAGGAAAATATATCTCCAAGTGTAACCTGGGGTGGGGAGGCGGGGATGTTAATATCAACATATTCTAATGCAAAAGAAAAAATTTAGAAACAAGATAGTCTTTCTCACTATACTCTTTAATGAGATGACTTCCATGTGCTGGGTATATGGATGTATATTGAATATTCTTTATTCCAGGCTTTACAAAAACCCAAAGAGGTAGATATTATATATTCTACAAATGAGAAAACATAGGCTTCAAATGATTAAAGACTATTTATCTCCAAGTTCAAATGCCAGGATGCTCAGGGGAGGAGAAATGCAGTTTTAATTGGTCTGATTTTAAAGTTAATTGTCTTCTATGGCAAGAGTCAGCAAACTGCAGTGGTGGCCCACAGTTTATTTATGCTCCATTAGCTAAGAGTGGTTTTTGCATTTTGAAAGGGGTATCTTATAAAAAGCAATAATATAGACAACAGAGAGCATATATATCCCACAAGCCTAAAATAATTACTGCCTGACCCTTTGCAGAAAAGGTTTGCCAATCCCAGTTCAGTGGCATAAACCCGCTACTCTTTCTCTACACCAGGGCAGCCCTGAATATGACTGTTGATAAACAAAGATACCATCTCTGCCTGATGACATGGAAACACGGGTATTTCAGGTACTTGGTGTTCCTTAAAAATCTTTGTTGGACCATCAAGATGGCTATCAGCTAGAACTTTAAAACATCAAAACACAGATTATATAAAATTCCAAGGAAATGATAGGATTGCAAAAACAGGCTTCTTCTAGAGTATGAACTTATGATTTGGAGACTGTGGGTTACTAAGGGGTCCAGAGACAAGCTTAGAGGCGTGGGGCCCTCTGAAATTGTGCACAGTTCTCAAAGAGGTGATGACTTCTAAAAAGTTATGAAATCTGCCTCTGGAGGAGTTCATGTTGTGCTCAGTCGCTCAGTTGTGTCTAACTCTTTGTGACCAGATAGACTGTAGCCCACCAGGCTCCTCTGTCCATGGAATTTCCCAGGCAAGAATACTGGAGTGGGTTGCCATCTCCTCCTCCAGAGAATCTTTCCAACTCAGGGATCGAACCAGTGTCTCTTGTGTTCTCCTGCATTGGCAGGCAAATTCTTTACCACTGCACTGCCTGGGAAGCCCATGGAGGTGTGAGAAAGAGAGACTATTGGGACTGGAACAAACATACACATTAATCCCTTAGGTCAGAGCTATGTTTTTCTCTCTTTGTAGTATATTCTCTTTCCCAAAGTGATTCCCTCTATCCACATTCATGGCTGGTGTTACAATCTAGACACATATTCAATGATCTGGAGTCTACAGTCAAAATGCCTTTCTTCCATACTCTACTGGAATGTCTCAGCTCCACAGGCACCAAAAGGAAAAGTTTTGCTCTTTCCCTCAAAAGAGATTCTTTTTAGTGTCCCAGCTGTACACGCTAGAAAGCAAGGTATGACCCTTGGTTTCTCACTCTCTGTCATCACTCTTCCCCATCTCCACTTCATTACCAAATCCTTCCCAAATGTCTCCTAATACTCACTTTCCTCTGTTTCTCTCCATCAGCCTGCACTCAGCTACCACCATCTTTACTTACTTACTTGGGCTTCCCTCGTGCCTCAGATTGTAAAGAATTTGCCTGCAATGCAAGAGACCTGGGTTTGATCCTTGGGTTGGGAAAATCCCCTGGGGAAAGGAATGGCTACTCACTCCACTATTCTTGCCTGGAGAATTCCATGGACAGAGGAACCTGGCAGGCTACCGTCCGTGAGGTTGCAAAGAGTCAGAGGCGACTGAGTGACCAACACTTTCACTTACTCTTTTGGGCTGCCACTTCCACTTCCAACCCCTCTCTGAATCATTCTCCTGTTACTTCCGGACTGTCTGGGTTGGGTTTCCTAAAAGTCTGACTTGGGAAGGAGAACTAGCACACAAGAAGTTGATGAGGCAGCGTTTCTTGTTTTTTCTTTTGCTCTCTCATTCTTTTCTTTTTTTAAATTTATTTATTTTTTAATTAAAGAGTGCCTTTTGTGGAAAGGAAAGGAGTTAGCTTGGATGAAGGGAGAAGTTGGAGTTGCAATGAAGTTCCAGCTGAAGCCTCAGCCAACACTGTGGGGATTTTTGCTAATGGATAACCCATCAGTGCTGCCCCAGGCTAAGAGAAGCAGGCCTGGTGTTATATCCTTGTATTGATCGAGATGTGAGCCCGGGAAAGGGGTGAACCTTGGGCGCCGTGGCTCTCTGGTTCAGGCAATTCCTGAAGGGATTTGACAGATGAGGGCTGCTTCATTTTTGAAGTGGAATATGTGTCTCATTGTGAATGTTTCAATTCTAATTATATCATCCTTTTGTTTAAAACTTCTCAATGTTCATTGCAGCACTGTTTATAATAGCCAGGACATGGAAGCAACCTAGATGCCCATCAGCAGATGAATGGATAAGAAAGCTGTGGTACATATACACAATGGAGTATTACTCAGCCATTAAAAAGAATACATTTGAATCAGTGCTAATGAGATGGATGAAACTGGAACCTATTATACAGAGTGAAGCAAGCCAGAAGGAAAAACACCAATACAGTATACTAACGCATATATATGGAATTTAGAAAGATGGTAACAATAACCCTGTATATGAGACAGCAAAAGAGACACTGATGTATAGATCAGTCTTATGGACTCTGTGGGAGAGGGAGAGGGAGGGGAGATTTGGGAGAATGGCATTGAAACATGTATAATATCATGTATGAAATGAGTTGCCAGTCCAGGTTCGATGCACGATACTGGATGCTTGGGGCTGGTGCACTGGGACAACCCAGAGGGAGGGTATGGGGAGGGAGGAGGGAGGAGGGTTCAGGATGGGGAACACAGGTATACCTGTGGCGGATTCATTTTGATACTTGGCAAAACTAATACAATATTGTAAAGTTTAAAAATAAAATTAAAAAAAAAATTCTCAATGACCTTCCAGGAGCTCATAAGAAATGTTCCAACTGTGTAACATGGTCCTCAAAGCTGTGCATGGTCTGACCCCTGCTTGACCTTTCCAGCTTCAGTTCAGTTCAGTTCAATTTAGTCACTCAGTCGGGTCCGACTCTTTGCAACCCCATGAACCACAGCACGCCAGGCCTCCCTATCCATCACCAACTGCCAGAGTCTACCCC
>NW_011495048.1:11827307-11861768 GCF_000754665.1 Bison bison bison
GTCGTTCCCTTTTCCTCCTACCCTCAATCTTTCCCAGCATCAGGGTCTTTTCAAAATGAGTCAGCTCTTCGCATCAGGTGGCCAAAATATTGGAGTTTCAGCTTCAACATCAATCCTTCCAATGGACACCCAGGACTTCCAATGAACACCTTTAGGTATCCTTCCAATGAACACCTTTAGGATGGACTTGTTGGATCTCCTTGCAGTCCAAGGGACCCTCAAGAGTCTTCTCCAACACCACAGTTCAAAAACATCAATTCTTCAGTGCTCAGCTTTCTTTATAGTCCAACTCTCATATCCATACATGACTACTGGAAAAACCATAGCCTTGACTAGATGAACCTTTGTTGACAAAGTAATGTCCCTGCTTTTTAATATGCTTTCTAGGCTGGTCATAACTTTCCTTCCAAGGAGTAAGCGTCTTTTAATTTCATGGCTGCAGTCACCATCTGCAGTGATTTTGGAGCCCAGAGAAATAAAGTCAGCCACCGTTTCCCTATCTATTTGCCATGAAGTGATGGGACTGGATGCCATGGTCTTAGTTTTCTGAATGTTGAACTTTAAGCCAAGTTTTTACTCTCCTCTTTCACTTTCATCAAGAGGCTCTTTAGTTCACTTTCTGCCATAAGGGTGGTGTCATCTGCATATCTGAGGTTATTGATATTTCTCCCGGCAATCTTGATTCTAGCTTGTGCTTCCTCCAGCCCAGCATTCTCATAATGTACTCTGCATATAAGTTAAATAAACAGGGAGACAATATATAGCCTTGACGTACTCCTTTTCCTATTTGGAACCAGTCTGTTGTTCCGTGTCCAGTTCTAACTGTTGCTTCCTGACCTGCATACAGGTTTCTCAAGAGGCAGGTCAGGTGGTCTGGTATTCCCATCTTCTTCAGAATTTTCCACAATTTATTGTGATCCACACAGTCAAAGGCTTTGGCATAGTCAGTAAAGCAGAAATAGATGTTTCCATCTAACTCAGCTTTGCTCTCTGGCCTCCAGTCTGACCTTGTTTCAGTCCCCCATATTCACTTTGCTCCCTCCTACCACTGGGCCTTTTTACACACTCTTCTCTATCTTGCAGTTGTACCCTCCACCTAGTTAAGCCTTTAGATCTATCCTTAATGCCCCTTTCTGACCTCCTTGCCCAGGCCAGTCCACCATTGTAGACTCTTGCAGCTTCTATTCCTCTGTGCAGTAGAACTTGGATCAGTTGCAGTTTTTGCAATTGTCTGTGTGTTGTTTTATAGTGAACCATATCTTCCTTTAGAGGAGTCACTCCATGAGGACAAAGCCTGATTTTTTTTTTTTTTTTGCTCAGCATTGAATTAGAAATTCCTGACCCATAGTGAGTGCTCAGAGAATATTGGTCGATTGAAAAGTGTGTGAATGCTTTGTTTTGTGTCGAATCGCCGAAGAGATTGTATGGACTTGTTGGGAGTTTAACAGCTGCTTCATGCCAGAGAAGGACATTTAAAGTTATTTGCATATTGTGTGCTATTTGGAGATTGTGTGGCTTATTCAGAGGCAACTTTTCAGCTAAAATTTTATCACTGCCCCTCCCTTCAGCTCTCCTCTTGAACTGGATCATTGCTGTTTCTCTTCCTAGAGTTTTCCCACTTTATTTGTGGTCTTCACTTACATAGTCAAAATAATAATAATAATAAAAAACCTCAAATGGATTGATGGATTGAATCCAGTCACACAAGACTTTGAAAGTAATTTCAAATCCTACATGGCACACAGAGTCAGGTGACAAATTCCTTTGCTTTTATACTCAGTTGTTGTCACATGATGGACTGTAATCTTTGCTCCATCCAGATGTCCCACCCCCACCCCAAGTCCAGATTTCATAGTAAAGAGAGGGAGAGAAACAGGAGAAAGGAGGTTGGCCTATAAGGTATATTTCTGGGCTCCAGTTTAGAGAACAATGATTTGGAATCCTGGGTCATAATTCACCAATCAGGCTACATATGCAAATGAGAACATCCTGACTTGTTCAAAAGAGTTCCGTAAATAATATTATTCATCTCCTAGAAGCAAGCCATATTTTTACTGGACTTTTTACTTCAGACCTGCATTACTAATGAGAATATATATTTTTGAAACTCTGTTATTTATTTCCTTTCTGCTTAATATTTCAATCAAACATACATTTACCATATTAATCACAGAACATGATGGTTTTAAAACCTCAGAAATCATTTTAATTGAATACTTCATGTCTGTTTAATCTAAAGTTAATAAAACCTTTTTTTTTAAAGCATCATTGTATCCAATTTTAATTTCTTGCTGTAGGACATTCACCTCTCCCATCCCTAAATTTTTTTCAGAGTTAGTCTTATTAAAAAATTCATATTTTATTTTGAGATCAAAGTTAGGTTATTTTTTGCTAGTAATGCTAACCTGCTATTTATTTAATATCAATGCGATAACCAAATAAAATAGAGAATTGTATCCAGCAATAAAAATTTATGCTGTACCAACTCAAAGTATGTTTTGAAATAAGAAACTCTCAGCTGATATCAGTCATCTTCAGACATGAACACAACAGGATGAAAAGTTCTGTTACAAGACCTTTATGTACTGGTATCAGTGGGAGTTCTAGGGGTGGGGGATTTGGAATTACTTTGGCACCAAACAGCATTTCGTTGATTAATTTGGTAGAGATAGCACGGGTGCAACAATAATGGATTTGGCTATTCAAACAGTGGAATTCATTGTTCTACATATCTTTAGTGTTCCCAGTTCTTCCCGTTTACTTTTAGAGTTGTGTATTGTTCCTGGTCTATGGATAATAGGTAAATGATGGCTTTTCAGCTATGCCTTTTATCAGAATTCCCTGACTCTGTGTTCATGTTGTAAAGAGAAGGGAACGGTGAATTGAAAAAATTTCATCCCAGAAACCTTGGGTGTCCATTCCCTTGGGGCTTCATATATTGTGGTTGATTAGCTGGGTTCGGTCTCCTTTTAATTTTGGTAGCCAGCATTGCTTTAATAGCAGGCTTCACTTCTAGCTCTTCTTACACAAATGTGCGATTTGTCTGACTAGCCATGTGCAAGATCAATGAACCCATTCCTTTTGGAGAATAATATCCAAATATCATTTCACTAGGGCAACCATATAACCCATTTACCAAGCTGTGACACTTTTCAGCACTAAAGAGGAAGCATGATTGAGTCAGGGCAGTAAACATAGACCTCAACCATCCATGGAGAAACAGCACATCTGGTTGCTCTGCCTGTTGTGTATCTGGAGCACCAACCTCTTTTTTTCCCCCAGGGGAACTTTCCATGAACTCTTTCTGCAAAAACTGTTCATTCATATTATATGCCTCATAAACTCAGTCTGACACAAGATTCTTAAAATCACTCACATCTATCAGATCATTTTGATTACAGTGGAAAGTTCTGAAACTCCAAGAAATGACCTGACCTAGCGTAGATATTAGGTCCACCCTTAAGTCTTTCTGGCACAGTTCAATTCATGGCCTCACAGTCCTGGAAACCCATAGCTCCAGAGCAGTGGTGACGAGTCAGCGTGACCGACTCTCCACATGGCTGCATAACAGCAGCTCACTGAGGGCCTGAGTCATCTTTTACTTGGTTATAGTCCTGTCAATGTCCATTATAAGTTGTTTTCTGCTTGTCCGAGCCTCTGGAATTGCCTCTAAGGATGCAAGGACCCCCAGGTAGGACACCTCAGAAAAGTGTCACTTTTTAAAATATTTTAATCCTTTCTAACTATGAGCCAATTTGAGGAAGGACACAGGCAGTGGAGAGTTCCCCATCACATTGTAGGCCATTCTGTTCTTGAAGAGATAGATGTGTGGCAGAAAGACTGCTCATTTCCTAGAGTTGCCTTTCCTAGAGTTACACTATGTAGGTCTCAGACCTAGAGGTCAAATTGTACAATCTTGAATTTGTTTTTGAGGGAGACTTTGTTTGGGAAATTTTCTTCCTGAGAGAATCCTTTGTTTGGAAGTGACCAGAAAGGATGAGTTATTGAACAAGTCTTCTGTCTTGGTCTGATGGGCAGAGAAAAAAAGCAACACTTCTATTATCCAGACCTTCACGAAGACAAGTGCAATCAGTTGCAGATAATTAACCTGTTCATAATCCAAATACTGGAGACAAATCTCAGTTTGAAGCCCTGGGGCACAGAGTATGTGCTTTCCAAACTAAGCTACAAAAAGGAAAGAAAAGATTGAGAAAAGTCTTGACCAATATTTTACATGATTCTCAACCCAAGGAAACCCCAGGCCATCAAAGGACTTTCTTCTTGTGGCGCAGATCTGTTCTGAGAGAAACAGCAGAAACTTCACAATATTGAATAGGATGTGATTAAATCATTTCCCTGCACCACTTCTAAGCAATAAGTGCTAGGGGGTGAGTTTAATGTGTAACACAGGAGGTGATATGGTGCAATGCAGTGGGTGATCTTTTTCAGCTGGTACTTCAAGCAGCAAATAACACTTTCCATGAAAAGGGACTTAAAACGTTCTTCCTAATACCTCATAGCCAAGAAGACACTGAAAGGTTTAAAGAAGGCAGATAAAAAATCTGGGCTTTGAGAGACAAAGGCTAAAGGATCATGCCTCCATTTTATTGACAAGTAGTCAAATTGTCATTCATCATTTGCAGAATGTGTTGGAAGAACTTTTCATGGGTGTAAATTGATAACGTTTTAGTTCTTAAAAAGTGGCAAATGAGCAGGGTTGTTGTTGTTCAGTCACTAAGTCATGTCCAACTTTTGTGACCCCATGGACTGCAGCATGCCAGGCTTCCCTGTCCTTCACTATCTCCCAGAGTTTGCTCAAATTCATATCCATTGAGTCAGTGATAGTATCTAATCATTTCATCCTCTGACGCCCAGTGGAAATGCACATAGAAAGACCATTATTTTCCCTGTGACTAGTAAGAGACTATTGTAAAAAATAGCCATCTCAGTGCTAAAGTCTTGAAATGCTAAGATCTGGGACATGGAGAAAAGGATAAAAGAGAGTTCCTCTAGTAATGTTTATTAAAGGTTATCACTAGTTCCTTAATTAGCAAAAAGTAGAGATTGTAATCAGGATCCTTTTTAGTTCATTCCACATAAATATTTATGTATTGTCTTATCTTAATTATTTAATTATTCTCAGATGATTTTATTTTTATCTTCACTGAGGTCAATGTTAAAGTATTAATCTATATATTCTGTTTTTCTGCACATACCAGATGGAGAAATGCGTCTGATTCTAGTGCTCAGAATATACAAATCTGGATAACTAGTAGTCCTTAGAGAATAGAGACAAAGTACATATGTCAAAAGGCTTCTGTGGTGGCTCAATGGTAAAGAATCCACCTGCAATGCAGGAGATGCAGGAGAGACATGGGTTCAGTCTGTGGGTTTGGAAGATCCTCTGGAGAAGGAAATGGCAACCGAAGCCAGTGTTATTCCCTGGAGAATCCCATGGACAGAGGAGCCTGGCGGGCTACAGTCCAAAGGGTCACAAAGAGTCAGACACAAATGAAGCAACTGAGCATTCATGCACATATTTCAAAGGGGTCCATCCAATCCCTGAAATGAAAAGTAAAGTTCCATCTCCTCCTTTATTCCCAGCTACACCCTCCACCCACAAACATTTAGAAATACAATTTAAAAGTCTGACTCAAAAGAGTCAGTAGGAAGTTTCTTTATCCCCACCCCCACATTTAATGATGGAATACTAAAAAGACTTGGCAATATTTACATTAATACAGAGTTTATCTTCAGATTCTTCACATATTTGCCTTTAATCTCATCCTCTGAGAAAAGCAGAAAAGGCATCACAATTCTTATTTGGTAGGAAACTAGGGCTGTGGTGGCATCAAGTTTGTCCAACATTTCACCTCTAGTCAATAGCAGAACCAGGACTAAAACTCAGGTCTCTTGACTCGCAGGCTCCTCTGCACATCACGTCACACCACCTACCCTGGAGCAAAGGCAAGGCTTCCCCTCTCATTTCTCTTGCTGGAAGGAGGAATGCAACACTATCATTGTTAGGGAAAGCAGATGAATTGAAGGGCATTTACTGGTCGAAGAGTTAGCTGAGCTTATGGAGTGAAGACCATCTGAGTCACATGGTATCCTGCTTAGTGAGATGGTAGAGCATTCTAGAAAAAACAACAAAAAAAGTTGTATTGACACAAAAAGTTTACTTAGAGGACTGGTAAAGGATAATTTCAGATAAATACCAACAATGAGTGGTGACAGTGAGGAGAGGTAATGTGAGGGGCAACACAGAGAAGGAATAGGCTTGAGAAAATTTTGGATTTTATTGCTACTACATCACTTACTAGGTCCATGCTCTTGAGCAAAGCTTTTAATCTCTCTGTGCCTCAGTTTCCTTGTATGTTAACCTGCTTATCCTTCTCATAGGCTTCTGTCAGAATCGAGTAAGATAATGAACATGACTTTCAAGATTCTGAAGTGCTGGATAAAGGTAAGAAATCATAGAGCATTACACATAGTGGGTATTAACAAACATTGTTGAACTAAAAAGACTATTTCAACTGGAATTGATTATCACTATATGTGGTGATTCGTACAATTATGTGTTGATAATTATTGCTTTAATGGAAATGGCTAAGTGAATTAAACTGCTGCCAGAATTATGGATCCAATAACATTTTAGAAAATGGTTATTATTCTTCAGTCCTGAAATATCTGGGTATGGAATGCAGTAACAAACACGCAAATTTTGGCCAGCAGCCTGGGTGTTTCTGCTACTTGATAAAATTGGAATGCTCGAATACAGTTTTCCATTTGAAAGGCATATTACAAAAATCTACCAAGACAAGTTAAGTATGTGTCTCTGGCAAAGAAATTAAACAAATGTAGGGAGTGAGAAACATCGATGCAATGTTAGCTATTTTAGTGCTCTATTATCACCCATAGAGATTCTTAATGCAGTATGAAAATGTCATGATTATAAATTCCAGCTATATGGCCTGCCTTGTAGACTATCAAGGTCAGTGTTGCTAAGAACAGATTAATTTGAATTTTACAAACATACTAACCAGTCATAACAGACCTCCATTTCATATGCATGGTGCTTAGTCACTCAATCATGTCCAACTCTTTGAGACCCCATAGACTGTAGCCAGTGAGATTTCCCAGGCATGAATACTGGAGTGGGTTGCCATTCTCTTCTCCAGGGTATCTTCCTGACCCAGGGATTGAACCTGGGTCCCCTACATTGCAGGCAGATTCTTTATTGTCTGAGCTACCAGGGAAGCCTTCATATGTGTATGTATGTATGTACATGTATGCATATCTATGTCTATTACATCAGATCAGATCAGTCGCTCAGTCGTGTCCGACTCTTTGCAACCCCATGAATGGCAGCACACCAGGCCTCCCTGTCCATCACCAACTCCTGGAGTTCACTCAGACTCATGTCCATCGAGTCAGTGATGCCATCCAGCCATCTCATCCTCTGTCGTCCCCTTCTCCTCCTGCCCCCAATCCCTCCCAGTATCAGAGTCTTTTAAAATGAGTCAACTCTTCACATGAGGTGGCCAAAGTACTGGAGTTTCAGCTTTAGCATCATTCCTTCCAAAGAAATCCCAGGGCTGGTCTCCTTCAGAATGGACTGGTTGGATCTCCTTGCAGTCCAAGGGACTCTCAAGAGTCTTCTCCAACACCACAGTTCAAAAGTATCAATTCTTCGGCACTCAGCCTTCTTCACAGTCCAACTCTCACATCCATACATGACCACAGGAAAAACCATAGCCTTGACTAGACGAACCTTTGTTGGCAAAGTAATGTCTCTGCTTTTGAATGTGCTATCTAGGTTGGTCATAACTTTCCTTCCAAGGAGTAAGAGTCTTTTAATTTCATGGCTGTAGTCACCATCTGTAGTGATTTTGGAGCCCTCCAAAATAAAGTCTGACACTGTTTCCACTGTTTCCCCATCTATTTCCCATGAAGTAGTGGGACCGGATGCCATGATCTTTGTTTTCTGAATGCTGAGCTTTAAGCCAACTTTTTCACTCTCCTCTTTCACTTTCATCAAGAGGCTTTTGAGTTCCTCTTCACTTTCTGCCATAAGGGTGGTGTCATCTGCATATGTGAGGTTATTGATATTTCTCCTGGCAATCTTGATTCCAGCTTGTGTTTCTTCCAGTCCAGCGTTTCTCATGATGTACTCTGCATATAAGTTAAATAAACAGGGTGACAATATACAGCCTTGACATACTCCTTTTCCTATTTGGAACCAGTCTGTTGTTCCAGGTCCAGTTCTAACTGTTGCTTCCTGACCTGCATACAGATTTCTCAAAAGGCAGATCAGGTGGTCTGGTATTCCCATCTCTTTCAGAATTTTCCACAGTTTATTGTGATCCACCCAGTCAAAGGCTTTGGCATAGTCAATAAAGCAGAAATAGATGCCTTTCTGGAATTCTCTTGCTTTTTCCAAGATCCAGCGGATGTTGGCAATTTGATCTCTGATTCCTCTGCCTTTTCTAAATCCAGCTTGAACATCAGGAAGTTCATGGTTCACATATTGCTAAAGCCTGGCTTGGAGAATTTTGAGCATTACTTTACTAGCGTGTGAGATGAGTGCAATTGTGTGGTACTCTGAGCATTCTTTGGCATTGCCTTTGTTTGGGATTGGAACAAAAACTGACCTTTTCCAGTCCTGTGGCCACTGCTGAGTTTTCCAAATTTGCTGGCATATTGAGTGCAGCACTTTCACAGCATCATCTTTCAGGATTTGGAATAGCTCAACTGGAATTCCATCGCCTCCACTAGCTTTTTTTGTAGTGATGCTTTATAGGCCCACTTAACTTCACATTCCAGGATATCTGGCTCTAGGTCAGTGATCACATCATTGTGATTATCTGGGTCGTGAAGATCTTTTTTGTACAGTTCTTCTGTGTATTCTTGCCATCTCTTCTTAATATCTTCTGCTTCTGTTAGGTCCATACCATTTCTGTCCTTTATCGAGCCCATCTTTGCATGAAATGTTCCTTTGGTATCTCTGATTTTCTTGAAGAGATCCCTAGTCTTTCCCATTCTGTTGTTTTCCTCTATTTCTTGGCATTGATCACTGAAGAAGGCTTTCTTATCTCTTCTTGCTATTCTTTGGAACTCTGCATTCAGATGTTTATATCTTTCCTTTTTTCCTTTGCTTTTCGCTTCTCTTCTTTTCACAGCTATTTGTAAGGACTCCCCAGACAGCCATTTTGCTTTTTTGCATTTCTTTTCCATGGGGATGGTCTTGATCCCTGTCTTCTGTACAATGTCATGAACCTCATTCCATAGTTATATATGTTAATAAGAAACAACCACTATAATAAAGAACAATATTGCTCTTCATCTAATCCTATCATTTCACTAAAGGTTAACTGTTGCAGAGAACAGTTACAGATAAGAGAACAAATCTTATCTGTAAGTGGCTTCCAGTGGGCCTCGCATTGAAAGTGAAAGTGAAAGTCGCTCAGTCGTGTCCGACTCTTTGCAACCCCATGGACTGTACAGTCCATGAAATTCTCCAAGCCATGAAATTCTCCAGGCTACAATACTGGATTATGTAGCCTTTCCCTTCTTTAGGGGATCTTCCCAACCCAGGGATTGAACCCAGGTCTCCTGCATTGCTGGCAGATTCTTTACCAGCTGAGCCACAAGGGAAGCCCAGGAATACTGGAGTGGGCAGCCTATCCCTTCTCCAGTGGATCTTCCCAACCCAGTAATCAAACTGGGTCTCCTGCATTGCAGGTGGATTCTTTACCAACTGAGCTATCAGGGAAGGCCTTGCCTTGCTTTGGTTTTAACCTCTGCTCAGTCCTTTTCTACTTTGCTCTATTGCTTTGTGAAGAAAAACACAAAGTGTCAGTGGCTGTTGTTTACTCAGACTAATCTTAGGTCCAAATCTCTGGTTTCTCGAAAACTTTCTTGGGTCCATCATCCTCTAAGGCCTCTCTGCCCATAAAACATACCAAACAGTTTAAAGGATAAGACGACCCTGGCCTAGCATGCTTGCGTGTTTGAGAGGATTGTTTAGTTTCTCCAGGAGCATGGCTAATGTGTTCTATACTCTGGAAGTGTCTTTCCATCACCCAGCCTGGGTTTGGTTGTTGCAGTCTGTCTGGTGAGTGCGTGCTAAGTCATGTCTGACTCTTTGCAACCCCCTGGACCATAGCCCATCAAGCTCCTCTGTCCATCGGATTTCCCAGGCAAGAATACTGGAGTGGGTTGTCATTTCCTCCTCCAGGGGATCTTCCCAACCCAGGGATAGAAGCTGCATCTCTTATATCTCTGCCTTGGCAGGTGGGTTCTTTACCACCAGACCACCGGGGAAGCCCACAGCCTATCTGGAGGCAAGACTTTCCAATTGTGAGTGGCTCCTGGGTAACTGGATTCAGCCACTTGGGCTGCACCCACAGTGGTGCTTCCTCTCCTTAAGTTATGGCAGATTCCTCTAACCTGGACACTGGCTTTCAAATGCCAATTAGCACACAAAATGAAAAAGGATAAAGGAAACTTTGTGAATTTTTAAAATTGAAATGGAATATATATATAACATGAATTTCACTATTTTAACAATTTTTAAATGTATAGTTGAATAGCCTTTAATACATTCATATTTTTGTGTAATCATCACCACTATCAATTTCCAGAACTTTTGCATCTCCAACTCAAACTCCATACCCATCAACAAATAACAACTCCCCAACCCCCAAATGCCGGAATCCACCATTCTGGTTTTTGTCTTTATGAATTTGGCTGTCATCGGTATCTCATTTAAGTAGAATCAAATAATACTTGTCCTTTTGTGACTGGCTTATTTTGCATAGCACAATATCCTCAAGATTCATCCTTGTTGTAGTATATGTCAGAATTTCCTTTCTTTTTGAGGCTGAGCAATATTCCATTTATGGATATCCCATGTATGGATATATATGGATATATATTTTGTTTGTCCATTCCATCAGTGGATGCTTGAGTTTCTTCTGTTTTTTGGTGTCTCTCCTGAATAATACTGTTGTGAATATGGGTGTGACAGCTTACTGACTTTCCAGGTAGCGCTACTGATGATAAAGAACTCACCTGCCAATGTAGGAGACGTTAGAGACGTGGGTTGGATCCCTGGGTCAGGAAGATCCCCTGGAGGAGGACTCCAGTATTCTTACCTGGATAAACCCATGGACAGAGGAGCCTGGAGCACGAAGGTCCATAGGCTCGCAAAGAGTCAGACACAGTTGAAGCCACTTGGCACACACACACACACACACACACACACACACCACATTTTGTTTGTCCATTCCATCAGTGGACACTTGGATTACTTCCACTTCTTGGTACCTTTCATAAATAATTCTGTTATGAACATGGGTGTGGCAGCTTAGCGACTTTTTATGAAATTAAATGTATTTAAAGATCTGTCCTTCCAATTTTTTCCTTGGTGTTCCTCTGTCTTTTTCTGATGAAATGATGGTGATAGCAGGTAGTTTATTTTTCTTTATTTGGTAAAGCAAGATGTTAACAACTCTAAGCCAGACTTCTTTTAAATTTAATTAAAAAAATTAAGCCTAGAAAACATAAAAAATCTTCTCAAATGTGGTAGAGCACCAGAATCACCTGGAAAGTTTTGCAAACTATAGTTCTCAGGAGCCTGCACTAAGGCTGATTGAGATCCAGTCTACAAAGGTGAACTCAGAGGCATTGATATTCTTTGAAGGCTTCCAGGAGTTATTCTAATTTATAACTACGTTGAGGAATTCTTTATGGCTTTCCAAAAGTCTGTGTCAAGCCAGATATTGCATTTTGGTCAGTGGCTACCCCTGTGCCACCACCAAACCAATCACGGGGTGAAGTCCATGTTAAGCATGTCCAGGGCAAGGAGATTCTGAGCTAGGTCTGTGACTATCTAAAGGCTAAATCCCACGGTGCAATTTTTACTTCCAAATCCAAGTTGAAGTTTGTGTGTTTCCCCCACAGCTGCTTGCACCTGTTCTGTAGAGGAAGGGGAAAAATCAGTTTCCATGACTTCTTGCCTTCTTTTCACTTCCTCAGAGTCCTTGAACTTGGCCACGTCATGCTTCCAAAACTACATTCCACTCAAACTGTACAATATCCAGCCTCCATGATTGTGCTATTTTCTGAAACTAATAATATAGTTATCATTTCTTTTCAAAACTAAATATCTACAGAATCTACCATGTGGCCAAAGGATCAATAAATCATATAGAGAAGCATGTCAAAAATGATGAAGAAAGTTGAGTCCCACAAGAATCTTTTGGGTGCCATCCACAGGATGAACCCAGCTTCCCTGCTGGCTCAGATGATAAAGAGTTTGCCTTTTGCCTGCAATGCAGGAGACCTGGGTTCAGTCCCTGGGTCAGAAAGATCCCCTGGAGAAGAGAATGGCAATCCACCCCAGTATTCTTGCCTGGAGAATTCCATGGACAGAGAAGACTGGTGGGCTACAGTTGATGGGGTTGCAAAGAGTTGGACACAACAGAGCAACTAACCCTTTCACTTTCACAGGATTAACACATCATTCACAAGGTGAATACATCATCCGTGCGGTAAACACACCATCCATGGAGTAAACACATCCAGGCTGATTGTTCACCTTCACTGCCTCCCAAATACATACATCAGTTGATGACATGTGATTAGTGGGGAAGCTCTGAGGTGACTGAGTGCAGTGATATCTTGAGGAAAGCAGTACATTCCTCATTATCCACCAATCTGTGGGTACTAGAGAGATTGTGAGCTTCTATATTAGCATTTCCACATCCGTCCTCCATCCTCTCTGCAACCTCCAGCAAGGCAGCTTGCCTTATTAGTAACGTGTTTGGGATTAACAGCTTTGCTATTGTGTTAGTGTCTCTGTCGCTACCCAGGGAGGGAAACTGGCAAGTGCTGCACCAGTTGCTAACAGACCTAAAACAACGCCCAGGATGGAATTCTCACACAGCTACCTACCTCAGAGCCAAAAGCTCACCAGCTGTAATCGAGGTATGTGCACCTTTAATAAAATGGACTTCATAATTAAGGTAGGGAAAATTGTAAACATGCTAAAACTCTCACATTGAATTAAAAAGAAATGCCATTCAGATATTTACCAAGTAATGGAATCCCATTCCCATCTGCTTGGGCTTCTTTTCAACACCTCTCCCCTTAGCAGTGCCAAAAGGAGAAAAATTCTCGGCTTGCTGCGTGAATTGTAGCAGAGCCAGCCCGGAGTGTTGTATTGGGAGGGGCTAGGCCTTGAAAATGGCTGGAACTATTAAAAGTGTCTGACGGGTGCCACAAGGACCTGTGAGCTCAGGGGTTGTAAGGTTGACACGCCGAGAACTGACTTTCTGAAACCACGATGCTGGCAGAGATCTCTGGCCGGCACAGATCCCAGCAGAGGAGGCCCAGGAGTCGAAACTGGGCCAGGTGTGTTTGTACCTCAAGGCCTTTCTAACAGATACCACCATTCTGGGGACAGTCCCATCCCTGGTCACTTTCTCTTAAACCACATTAGAATGAAATTTCAAGCAAGGGACACAGGTGCTGGAGAGAAGTGGAAGTGGAAGTCGCTCAGTTGTGTCCAACTCTTTGCAGTCCCGTGAACTATAGCCCTGCTAGGCTCCTCTGTCCATGGAATTCTCCAGGCAGGAATACTGGAGTGGGCTGCCATGCCCTTCCCCAGGGGATCTTCCCGACCCAGGGATTGAACCTGGGTCTCCTGCATTGCAGGCAGATTCTTTATCGTCTGAGCCACCAGGGAAGCCCTGCTGGAGAAACTCCGCCATTATTCTGCGTACATACCCAGATTCCCCATCTTGGTCATCACATCACTCTGCTCTAGAGCTGGAAAGAAGAGAATAATAAGCATTTCCCCTGATAGTTTCCCTCACCCCTCAGTAGTAACCAGCTCTGTCAGTTACAAAAGTGGAAACTGAGAGTCTGGGAAAATAAAGAAGCTCCCTGAACCATTCTGAGAGTTAACTCAAGAATCAAGCAAAGAATTTGCCCTTCATTACTAATTGAAGGTTCCAATTTCAAATGAGTCTGCTTTTGACCAAGGTTCTCAGGCCCCTCCGAGCCATCAGTGGAATGAATACCAGCTGTATGTCATGACATCTCATGGTGACATGGGCCTCTCTTCCCCCCAGTTTCTTTCACCACTTTCTCCATGGACCAGCTTATCCTCCTTTTGTTAGAATGAGGTTTACATTCAACATCCCCAAGTTCAGCACATAAAGGAACCCCATGACTAGCCTCAAACACCTGTGCCAGCGAGCCTGTGATGATGCTGGAGCCATGGTGGTCAGAGTGGTGAGAAAAGCTGTGACACAGGAAGAGGGAAAGAATAAGAAGGGCCAGGCTGCTGACTTGGAAAGCTAACTTTATTCATGTCATAATTTTTCCAGAGACAGGTCCTCTTTCTAGTTTCTAGAACTGGTGACAAAACTTTGTGAACCAGAAATTTCAGCATGTGGTCTGACAGGATTTTCTTGATTTGTGAGCTTTCTCATCTAAAAGAGTCTTACAAAGCAATAATAACCCAACCCTAGCAAGGGACATAGTCACATATCACTTTAGTGTAAAGAATAAAAATATGTGAAATGAGGGCTGAACTACAAAGTCTAGGATGTTCTATTGCATGTTGGAGCCCAGCAGGTGTGTCCAGGAACAGGAGGCTTCCAAGGCTGTTCAGTTCACAGCCACACTTAAAGGCAACTTGCCTCATGTATACACTTCCTCTCACTCTTTCCACGCTCCCCCTGTCTTTTCTGACAATGCTTTCTCTTGGAGAAGGGTAAGAGATGGTAGAGGTGAATGAAATTCAACATATCTGCTTTGGTTCTTGCAGCATAGCTCTCCCAGGAGTAATTATATTCACACCCCCAGCTTATTATAATTGATGTGATTGGTGAGTCCGTCTCTGAGCCCCAGAAAGCCATGCCTTTGCTCGCTGCAGTGGAACTATGTGAGAAAATATACATTGATGTCTATCTAGAAAAGAGGGCTGATTAGAGCTGTGAAGAAGACCCAAAGGAACCTGGTACCTGCAGACAGAAGTCCTGCAATCAGGAGGCGGACTGGGCTTTCCTTGGCTGGGTCACACAGAATCTCAGCAGGTGTAAAGACTTCTAGTGGGTGTCAGTTCAATTCAATTCAGTCACTCAGTCATGTCCGACTCTTCGTAACCCCATGGGCTGCAGCATGTCAGGCTTCCCTGTCCTTCATCAACTCCCAGAGCTTGCTCAAACTCATGTCCATCAAGTTGGTGATGCCATCCAACCATCTCGTCCTTTGTCATCCCCTTCTCCTCCTGCCTTCAATCTTTCCCAGCATCAAGGTCTTTTCCAATGAGTCAGTTCTTCGCATCAGGTGGCCAAAGTATTGGAGTTTCAGCTTCAGCATCAGTCCTTCCAATGAATATTCAGGACTGATTTCCTTTAGTATTGACTGTGATCCTGGATTATAAGGCACTGCCTTACAGGAGGTGAAAGTGAAAGTGAAGTCGCTCAGTCATGTCTGATTCTTTGCAACCCCATGGACTGTAGCCTACCAGGCTCCTCCATCCATGGGATTTTCCAGGCAAGAGTACTGGAGCAGGCTGCCATTTCCTTCTTCAGGGGATCTTCCCAACCCAGGGATCAAACCTGGGTCTCCTGGCACTTCAGACAGATACTTTACTGTCTGAGCCACCAGGGAAGCTTTGGAGGAGGTATCAACCCTGTAAAAAGCCAGAAAGTAAATATTTTAGGTTCTCAGGGCCCTACAGTCTCTACTGTAACCACACAACTCTGTCATTGTAGGTAGAGCAAAAGCAGCCACAGCATCCATAAATGAACAGACATGACTGTATTCTAAGAAAACTTTATTTATAAAAACAAACAATGGGATAGATTTGTCCATGAGTTGTGGTTTGTTGACTTCTGCCTTTGAAGTTGTTCTCACATGTCATTGTTCAGACGCTCAGTCATGTCTCATTGTGACCCCATGGACTGCAGCATGGCAGGTCTCCCACAGTTTGCTAAAACTCATGTCCATTGACTTGGTGATGCAATCCAACCATCTCCTCTGTCATCCCCTTTTTCTCCTGCCTTCAGTCTTACCCAGCATCAGGGTCTTTTCCAGTGAGTCAATCTTCACATCAGATGGCCAAAGTATTGGAGCTTCAGCTTCAGTATCAGTGCTTCCAATGAATATTCAGGGTTGATTTCCTTTCAGATTATGGTTTTTCCTGTAGTCATGTATGGATGTGAGAGTTGGACCCTAAAGAAGGCTAGTACTGAAGAATGATCCCCTGGAGAAGGAAATGAAAACCCACTCCAATATTCTTCCCTAGAAAATCCCATGGACAGAGGAGTCTGGCAGGCTACAGTCCATGGGTTCACAGGAGTCAGACACGACTTAGCGACTAGACCACCACTAGGACCATTCCAGGCAAGCCTGGCTGGATATGCACTCTAATTACCCCCTCAAACTCAGTGTATCATGTCCTATTGTTTTCTGAGCTATCAACTCCTTTAAAGAATCTCTGCATAAATCTTTATTGAATTGAATTGAAAAGTACTAACTCCCTCCCCTTCCCCACCATGTTTTGTTCTGGGTTTGTGGTGGTTGTTGTTTGATCACTAAATAATGTCTGCCTCTTTTGCAACGTCATGAACTGTAGCAAGACTCCTCTGTCCATGGAATTTCCTAGGCAAGAATACTGGAATGGTTTGCAATTTCCTTCTCCAGGGTATCTTCCTGACCCAGGGGTAGAACCCACGTCTCCTGCTAGCAAGCAGATTCTTTACCCGCTGAGCCATCTGGGAAGACCCGGGTTTGTGGTAGACAGACAGACATTAATCTTCCCAGATACAACTGGGTTATTAGCTCATCTTCCTTCACTCATGAGGAAGTTTGCAAAGAGAATTAGATGACTTCTGTATCCAGAAACCAATTTCTGAAACAAATGAATGCATCTGAAGAACCAAGCATGTTAAGTACATTTTAAAGCAGCATAATTCTTCCCAAGAACTGAATTATGTAAACTAACTGGTAGTTTTGAGGACAGAAATACACACCCAAGGACCAGCACGCAGGTTTGTTAAGTCAAACAACTTGTCTTCTGAAGGGTCAATCGAGGAACCAGCTTAAGTCAGTGGGGGAAAAAAAAAACAAAACACAAAAAACTTCTTGTTGGACCCCCCTCCTTTGGCCCTGATCCTGTTATTTGATTGAATGTATCTGATTCTCACCCCCCAAACTGCTTGTTTTGTCCCCATAAGCTTAGTGTATCTAGGGTCCAGGCTATAAAGCTGTCCTCTCTGGTAGGGAGTTTGAGGAGAAGATCATCCCTGTCCTATTGTTTTCACCACCCTCCATCACCCTCTGCAGTGGGGGCCCTCCCACGCCAGCAGGCTGACCAGGCTCTTATGCAAAGAGCTCCAGGCCCCTAATGAGATCCTGAAGAGGCATCATGCTTCCATTGTACACACGGGGCCTCTTTTCAGTACTCAGACCACATTTCCTTGAGATTCTGTAACTAAAACCTAGAGGGCCTTGTCATCAGGTACCCAATGGAGTGGAGGAATTTGCCTTCCCTTAATGTTGGTTTACTTAACATCCTAAAGGTTCTGTTGGAGAAGGCAATGGCAGTCCACTCCAGTACTCTTGCCTGGAAAATCCCATGGATGGAGGAGCCTGGTGGGCTGCAGTCCATGGGGTTGTGAAGAGTCGGACACAACTGAGCAACTTCACTTTCAGTTCTCACTTTCATGTATTGGAGAAGGAAATGGCAACCCACTCCAGTGTTCTTGCCTGGAGAATCCCAGGGACAGAGGAGTCTGGTGGGCTGCCGTCTATGGGGTCGCACAAGGTTGGACATGACTGAAGTGACTTAGCAGCAGCAGCAAAGGTTCTGTTAGACCAATTTATTGAACCTGTTTCATCTTTGTGAAGTAAGTTGTTGTCAGGAGAATAAAGTTGCTAAGTTTCAAGGTGAAATCCTGAGGAATGTTGATAAAGGCTATAATTTAAAAGATGTATTCTTACTCCCAGATTGTTTCAGGTGTTTTAGCCTTTTAAAGATATTAGAGTCCATGGTGGGAAGCGTCTGCTTTGAAGAGGCCTGAATTTCATAATAATTCCATCATTTTTTTCTCTGTTATAATGCAACTTTTTAATAAAATAACATCAGAAGCAATCTCAAAAAAGACAGAATGATCTTTGTTTGTTTCCAAGGCAAACCATTCAATATCACGGTAATCCAAGTCTATGCCCCGACCAGTAATGCTGAAGAAGCTGAAGTTGAACACTTCTATGAAGGCCTACAAGACCTTCTAGAACTAACAACCCCAAAAGATTCCTTTTCTTTTTTTTTTTTTTATTAAATTTATTTATTTTAATTGGAGGTTAATTACTTTATAATATTGTATTGGTTTTGCCATACATCAACATGAATCTGCCATGGGTGTACATGTGCTCCCCATCCTGAACCCCCCTCTCACCTCCCTCCCCATACCATCGCTCTGGGTCATCCCAGTGCACCAGCCCCAAGCATCCTGTATCCTGCATCAAACCTGGACTGGCGATTTGTTTCTTATATGATATCTGGAATGCAAAAGTAGGAAGTCTAGAAACACCTGGAGTAACAGGCAAATTTGGCCTTGGAGTACAGAATGAAGCAGGGCAAAGGCTAATAGAGTTCTGCCAACAGAACGCACTGGTCACAGCAAACACCCTCTTCCAACAGCACAAAAGAAGACTCTACACATGGACATCACCAGATGGTCAACACCGAAATCAGACTGATTATATTCTTTGCAGCCAAAGATGGAGAAGCTCTATACAGTCATCAAAAACAAGACCAGGAGCTGACTGGCTAAGATCATGAACTTTTTACTGACAAATTCAGACTGAAATTGAAGACAGTGGGGAAAACCACTAGACCATTCAGCTATGACCGAAATCAAATCCCTTATGACTATACAGTGGAAGTGACAAATAGATTTAAGGGACTAGATCTGATAGACAGAGTGCCTGATGAACTATGGATGGAGGTTCATGACATTGTACAGAAGACAGGAATCAAGACCATCCACAAGAAAAAGAAAAGCAAAAAAAGCAAAATGGCTGTCTGAGGAGGCCTTACAAATAGCTGTGAAAAGAAGAGAAGCGAAAAGCAAGGGAGAAAAGGAAAGATATGCCCATTTGAATGCAGAGTTCCAAAGAATAGCAAGGAGAGGGAAGAAAGTCTTCCTCAGCGATCAATGCAAAGAAATAGAGGAAAACAACAGAATAGGAAAGACTAGAGATCTCTTCAAGAAAATTAGAGATACCAATGGAACATTTCATGCAAATATGGGCTCAATAAAGGACAGAAACGGTAGGGACCTAACAGAAGCAGAAGATATTAAGAAGAGATGGCAAGAATACACAGAAGAACTGTACAAAATAGATTTTCATGACCCAGATAATCACGATGGTGTGATTGCTCACCTACAACCAGACATCCTGGAATGTGAAGTCAAGTGGACCTTAGGAAGCATCACTATGAACAAAGCTAGTGGAGGTGATGGAATTCCAGTTGAGCTATTTCAAATCCTGAAAGATGATGCTGTGAAAGTGCTGCACTCAGTATGCCAGCAAATTTGGAAAACTCAGCAGTGGTCACAGGACTGGAAAAGGTCAGTTTTCATTTCAATCCCAAAGAAAGGCAATGCCAAAGAATGTTGAAATGACCGCACAATTGCACTCATGTCACATGCCAGTAAAGTAATGCTCAAAATTCTTCAAGACAGGCTTCAGCAATACATGAACTATGAACTTCCTGATGTTCAAGCTGGATTTAGAAAAGGCAGAGGAATCAGAGATCAAATTGCCAACATCCGCTGGATCTTGGAAAAAGCAAGAGAGTTCCAGAAAGGCATCTATTTCTGCTTTATTGACTATGCCAAAGCCTTTGACTGGGTGGATCACAATAAACTGTGGAAAATTCTGAAAGAGATGGGAATACCAGACCACCTGACCTGCCTCTTGAGAAACCTGAATGCAGGTCAGGAAGCAACAGTTAGAACTGGACATGGAACAACAGACTGGTTACAAATAGGAAAAGGAGTATGTCAAGACTGTATATTGTCACCCTGCTTATTTAACTTCTATGCAGAGTACATCATGAGAAACACTGGGCTGGAGGAAGCACAAGATGGAGTCAAGATTGCCGGGAGAAATATCAATAACCTCAGATATGCAGATGACACCACTCTTATGGCAGAAAGTGAAGAAGAACTAAAGAGCCTCTTGATGAAAGTGAAAGATCAGGAGAGTGAAAAAGTTGGCTTAAGGTTCAACATTCAGAAAACTAAGATCATGGCATCCAGTCCCATCACTTCCTGGCAAATAAATGGGGAAACATTGGAAACAGTGGCTGACCTCATTTTTCTGTTCTCCAAAATCACTGCAGATGGTGATTGCAGCCATGAAATTAAAAGACGTTTACTCCTTGGAAGGAAAGTTATGACCAATCTATACAGCATATTGAAAAGCAGAGACATTACTTTGTCAACAAAGGTCCGTCTAAGTCAGAGTTTTTCCAGTGGTCATGTATGGATGTGAGAGTTGGACTATAAAGAAAGCTGAGCACCAAAGAATTGATGCTTTTGAACTGTGGTGTCGGATAAGACTCTTGAGAGTCCCTTGGACTGCAAGGAGATCCAACCAGTCCATCCTAAGGATATCAATCCTGGCTGTTCATTGGGAGGACTGATGTTGAAGCTGAAACTCCATTACTTTGGCCACCTGATGCGAATAGCTGACTCATTTGAAAAGACCCTGATGCTGGGAAAGATTGAGGGCAGGAGGAGAAGGGGATGACAGAGGATGAGATGGTTGGGTGGCATCACCGATTCAATGGACATGGGTTTGGGTGGACTCCAGGAGTTGGTGATGCACAGGGAGGCCTGGTGTTCTGCGGTTTATGGGGTCGCAAAGAGTCAGACACGACTGAGCAACTGAACTGAACTGAACTGAACATCAGAAGGCACCAGTTATATTATTACATTCAAAGTGGTATTAGCAGCTGTTCATGGCTAAGAAACAAGCCTTTTTTTCAGCTAGCTGGAGTTCATTCTATTGAAAATGAGTCTGTACTCATCTCTTTGAAGTATTTCATGGTGATTTTAAAAATCAGAATTAGGAAGGCCAGAGTTTAGCATATGCAGGGATCCTGCATCCAGAAAAGCCAGACTCAGTGAAGGCCTAGGGGGCAAAGAACACCCCTGGGTCAGCTTGGGCCTGAGGACAGTCTCACACTTCCTGCACAGTCAGAGCCTGTATGGCTGGGGGATTGTTATTGTTTGACCTTGTTTTCTTAAAGAATTCATTACTAACACTGAAGGAGGGTGCAGGTCAGTTCAGTTCAGTTGCTCAGTCATCTCCGACTCTTTGCCACCCCATGGATTGCAGCACACCAGTTTCCCCTGTCCATCACCAACTCCTGGAGCTTACTCAAACTCAAGTCCATTGAGTCAGTGATGCCATCCAACCATCTTATCTTTTGTTGTCCCCTTCTCCTCCTGCCTTCAATCTTTCCCAGCCTCAGTGTCTTTTCCAGGTAATCAGTTCTTCGCATCAGGTGGCCAAAGTATTGGAGCTTCAATGTCAGAATCAGTCCTTCCAAAAAATATTCAGGACTGATTTCTTTTAGGATTTACTGGTTTGACCTCCTCGAAGTTCAAGGAACTTGCAAGAGTCTTCTCCAACACCACAGTTCAAAAGCATCAACTCTTCAGCATTCAGCTTTCTTTATGGTCCAACTCTCACATTCATACATGACTACTGGAAAAATCATAGCTTTTACTAGATGGACCTTTGTCGGCAAAGTAATGTCTCTGCTTTTTAATATGCTGTCTAGGCTTGTTGTAGCTTTTCTTCCAAGGAACAAGCGTCTTTTAATTTCATGGCTGCAGTCAGCATTTGCAGTGATTTTGGAGCCCAAGAAAATAAAGTCTGTCACTGTTTCCATTGTTTCCCTATCTATTTGCCATGAAGTGATGGAACTGGATGCCATGATCTTCATTTTTTGAATGCTGAGTTTTAAGCCAGTTTTTTTCACTCTCTTCTTTCACTTTCATCAAGAGGCTCTTTAGTTCCTCTTTACTTTGTGCCATACGGGTGGTGTCATCTGCATATCTAAGGTTATTGATATTTCTCCCAGCAATATTGATTCCAGCTTGTGCTTCATCCAGCCTGGCATTTCGCCTGATGTACTCTGCATATAAGTTAAATAAACAGGGTAACAATATACAGCCTTGACGTACTCCTACTCAATTTGGAACCAGTCTGCTGTTCCATATCCGGTTCTAACTGTGGTTTTGATGTGCATACAGATTTCTCAGGAAGCAGGTCAGGTGGTCTTGTATTCCCATCTCTTTCAGAATTTTCCACAGTTTGTTGTGATCCACACAGTCAAAGGCTTTGGCATAGTCAATAAAGCAGAAGTAGATGTTTTTCTCGGAGAAGGCAATGGCACCCCACTCCAATACTCTTGCCAGGAAAATCCCATGGATGGAGGAGCCTGGAAGGCTGAAGTCCATGGGGTTGCTGAGGGTCGGACACAACTGAGCAACTTCACTTTCACTTTTCACTTTGATGCATTGGAGAAGGAAATGGCAACCCACTCCAGTGTTCTTGCCTGGAGAATCCCAGGGACAGGGAAGCCTGGTAGGCTGTCATCTATGGAGTTGCACAGGGTCGGACACGACTGAAGTGACTTAGCAATAGCAATAGCAATAGATGTTTTTCTGGAACTTTCTTGCTGTTTCGATAATCCAACGGATGTTGACAATTTGATCTCTGGTTCCTCTGCTTTTTCTGAATCCAGCTTGAACATCTGGAAGTTCTTAGTTCATGTACTGTTGAAATCTCGCTTGGAGAATTTTGAGCATACTTTGCTAGCGTGTGAGATAAGTGCTTTTGAGTGGTAGTTTGAACATTCTTTGGCATTGCCTTTCTTTGGGATTGGAATGAAAACTGACCTTTTCCAGTCCTGTGGCCACTGCTGAGTTTTCCAAATTTGCTGGCATATTGAATGCAGCACTTTCACAGCATCATCTTTTAGGACTTGAAATAGCTCAGCTGGAACTCCATCACCTCCACTAGCTTTGTTCGTAATGTTGCTTCCTAAGGTCTACTTGAGTTCAGACTCCAGGATGTCTGGCTCTAGGTGACCGATCACACCACTGTGGTTATCTGGGTCATTGGGATCTTTTTTGTAAAGTTCTTCTGTGATTCTTGCCACCTTTTCTTAATATCTTCTGCTTCTGTTAAGTCCATACCGTTTCTGTCTTTTATTGTGCCCATGTTCGCATGAAATATTCCCTTGGTATCTCTAATTTTCTTGAAGAGATCTCTAGTCATTCCCATTCTATTGTTTTCTTCTATTTCTTGCATTGATGTCTTAGGAAGGCTTTCTTATCTCTCCTTGCTATTTTTTGGAACTCTGCATTCAGATGTTTTTACATAAAAATCCACATTTATGACTTGTTTCTCTTGAAAACGCAAAAGATCCATTAACCCCAACTGGCTCAGTGACAATATTTTGGTGCCCAGTAGAGGCTGCCTCTTTTAAATATAGGGTTTAAATAAATCCTTTTGTTGAACACTGACTGAGGCTATTTGTTGCCCATAGTGTCAGGCTTGCCTGAGTCCCTCCCACTCTGTTATTTCTTAATGTCAAAGGCAAATACCATCGCCAGTTACCATCATACTTGAACTTGTGGTTTTCTTATCGTCAGACTAGTATTTTCTCTTCCCTGCATGTTATCTGCAAGCATTTAAAGCTTTCCATCCTCAGTGCCTGGTGATTAGATTTGTTCCCAAATATCTGGCTCAAGTATGCCTGAAATTCTGCCCCTCTTACTCATCATTTTTGGTTAGCTGGTTCCTCATGTGTTTCTCCATTAAATCACCAGAACACTTCTGAGAAGGCAAATGTGGTACTACTTCCTTAACATTTCATTAATGAGGATTTAATCAGATCACTTTGCATACTTGTGTCCAAGAAGAAGCATCTCTGCCATGAGGATTAGGGTTGGATGGCAATGTACCAAGCAGGATTTCCAGAACAGCCCACAGAGTTTTGGAGGACTATGTCTCCACGTAAATGCTGCAGAAGACACACCCAGAGCACACAGTACCTGGAGTCAGTACCACCTTTAGTGCAGGAGGTGCAACAGTGCTAGCTTTTAGGGATTTCCCGCCACCCCCGCCCCCCAGCAAAATAGCTCTCTTCCTTGCAGTATTCAGATGAGATGGGAGGTAGGTGCAGAGGTTGGACATGTAGAGGTCCAAATATTAGCTTTTTACTGATTCAAGGTGGATTAAAGAATGTGGCTTTGATGTGAGGCCAAATGGAATTGCCAACACTCTGCTGAATTGAATCTGCCCTTCTCTCCTAAATTACAAATCTCACCTCCAGGGACAGACCCCCTTACTCATAGCCCCAGACAAGTAGATGCATCCTTCTGCAGACAGGTGAGTTCAGAGAATGGAGATGAGAGTCTTGAGCCTTGTATGGCCACTTTTTCTTCCTGACTGACAGTCAGTCAATTTATCATTCCTTTGGGAGTGGGGTTGGGGTGGTTAGTAATGAGGGATGGGAGGAAATCACAGGGGTGAGTCTTTCTGGAATCCCACTCATGGATTCACTAGAGTTGGGGACAAGTGCTCCCTCCTACAGTAACCCACAGGCTGACTCATGCTTGACCTATAGAAATACAGTCTTTTTCATCTGAATGGAAGCATTTCCTCTTGGCAAGTGGAAGCCCAAGGCTCTGGCCCCAATAGGCTTTTACAGAGCAAACAGGGCTTCCCACATGGCGCTAGTGGTTAAGAACCTACCTGCCCAGGCAGGAGATGTAAGAGATGTGGGTTCAGTCCCTGAGCCTGGAAGATCCCCTGGAATAGGAAACGGTAACCCACTCCAGTATTCTTGCTTGGAGAATCCCATGGCCAGAGGAGCCCCGATGGCTACAGTCCATGGGATCGCAAAAGAGTTGAACACAACTGAACACACATGCATACAGAGCAAATACAGCCATGGGGTTTAGAAGTTCCATATAAAAAAAGTAGGCGCAGGGAGAAAAAATGAATGTCCAGTGTCTCAATGGGAACAATAAGAAACAGGAACAGTGAGAAAGATCCAGAGAGTTCTGGAGGACAGGGAGGAATGGGAGCCTTTCACTTGAGTTACTTGAATAAACTTCTTGTTGGGAACCTGCAGGACCTCCTTTGAGGAGCCGTTAAGAGGGTTTGGACAATCTTTGTTTCTAAAAACCCCATAATGGACAGAGTACTCTATTTTATACCTAATAGGCACTCACTAAAATGTTTGGTAGATTGAATTAAAGAGAATCTTCTGAAGATTACTACAGTAATGAGAGAGGTACCGAAACATAATAATTCATAGGCTTAACCCTTTAAGGAATGCTTGCATTTTAAAAGAGGACTTTGTTATATCAAATTAACCTGCAAGTGATGGAATATTCATCATGGAGCATTCATGTGCATGCTAAGTTGCTTCAGTTGTGTCCAGCTCTTTTACAGAATTTATTTGGATCAGAAGCTCTTGTGGGGAGGCTTCCTCCCCAACATGCACACATTCCCCAGAATACCAAAGTATTAGTACTGCAGTTAGTCAAGTCTCTACCACAGTCTGAATTTGATGATTTCTTCTAAGGAATACTGGTCTTTCTCTTATTTTTGCCATTTGTCTGAGTATAAATATCTCTAGCTCTCATTAACAATTAGAAACACACATTTGTGACAGTGGTTTCTACCTGAAGGATTTATTAGAAACTATAACATTTGTTACAGTGATAAAGACAAAAAGTAGAGCCCACCGCCACCCAGAAGCCCAAATCTCCTTCCATAAATTATGGAATCCATCACTGCTATCTTATATGGCAATTGTAAAGCCAATGGAATGTGATGCAGTAAGGATGGATTTCATATTTATTTTGCTTTTTGTATCAAGTAGGTAGAGAGTTGCTGATGTCAGGAAAGTCCCTAATCAAGAAATCACAGTGCACAGGTTCTGATAAATGACAACTATCTCACCAGGGCCAGTGACCACATGGGTTCCCACTTCATGACCAGGGTCATTGGGGAGACATTTCTCATTGGATCAGCTTATCATAAATATTAGGTTTCAGCCTTTGAGCATATATTGCTGGTTTTCGGTTACTTGTAGCTTTAGAACATCTGCTTTTTCATAGCAAAAAAAAAAAAAAATAGTAATGAAGACAAGGAAAAGAGAAAGAAAGAAATCTCTTAAGGAAGTGTTTAAACGCTGAGCTGATAGTTTTGGCAATTCTTATTTGTGGCAGGAATAACAGGCATCACAGGGGCAGTGTGACTTCAATATGAAAGAATAAACGCTTTAATATTGTTAAATACATCATAGCAGGTTTTATAGCAAACTTCATAATAAAGTTAGATGTTTCAGTCCCAAAAAAGCACACACATTGCTTTAATGGTATCTACATGTTATGGATTGTAACGGCCTGTTATGACATCATCTGTTAGGAATTTACTATGAATGCTTGGGGAGGGGTTCAAACAAGCTCCTTCTAATAAGATGCCATGGAGTGTAACTGTATCTAATGACAATTGGTCAATTATGAATAAAGCGTTTTCAAAGAGAACCGTTGCTTTAAGCTCTATTAAAACGTTAATGGGGCTTAGCAAGAAGTCTCCATTTCTTGCCTGCTGTTCTCTCATCTGAAAAGCCACACTCCTATGTGACTCTGCCCAGCTCTCAGGGACTGCTCAGTTCAGAAGGTGATTGGGGACCATTTAGGTTGCAGACAAGCTTTTCCGCTTAACAACAGAGCCAGTTTTGGGGTCGACGCTTGGAGCCTAGTGCGATTCAGATGGGCTGGAAGTTTTTAACATATTTATTTATTTGTGTGGCTGCACTGGGTCTTAGTTGTGGCACGTGGGATCGTTAGTTGAAATGTGGAATCTAGTTCCTAGCCCAAGGATCAAACTCAGACCCCCTGCATTGGGAGCATGGAGTCTTAGCCACTGGACCACCAGGGAAGTCCTTAAAACTGTAAGTTTTTAAGCTCTTTTCTGTCTGATCCACCCTGTTTGTCTCTGCTTTTGGATTCCATGGGAAGCATCGGATTGAAAAGGAATCTACTGACCTGAATTTCTGAAAAGAAAAATGTCTTAGCTGGTAACAGACAAGTTGGCTACCTTCAGGAAAAATATTTTCTCTAGTTCCGGAGATGGTACGGGGTCTCAAACCTGCTGTCCTTGGTTGTAAGCCAACCTGCGGAGTTGCTCTGTGTGACAGGTGCAGTGCTTAGAAGACATGAATTTGAGTGCCTTTGGGTGGGGCACACCCTCTCTGGTTTAGAAGGAGCTTCACATTTTCCTGTTACCATAGACCTAGCATGTCCCACATTACCTGCCACCTGCCAGGCCTCTCAAAAAACTGAGAATCATGAGCCTTGGTGGCACACGGTTCATGGCTCTTTTCTGCTCCCTGCACCTTCTGTTTGACTTGACGTCTTTCACTGATGCCTTCCACAGCTGGGCCTTGTTCCTCACAAAGAGTTTCTGGTGAAACTAGAGTCATAAAGACTGGATTAAGAGCAAAGTCTAAGGAATCCCAGAATCTAAGAGTTTGCAAGCAAATGTCAAGGTTTGGGATACTCCCACCCCAGATGAGCAACCTGAGACCCAGAGAGGGGAAATACCTCGGGGAGGTCATTCTCAGAAAGGAGAGAGCAGAGACTGAAGCCTTGGTCTCTTCATTCCACATCCTGACACGCTGCACCCACCCCTCGACACAGCTGGCCTGAACGACACCTCCTTTGTAGGGTCTTTCCTCATATTCCCAGAGAGTGTGTCTTTTCCACAGCCACCATGCACACACAGAGGATGGCACCAGCTGTGCAGCCAAACCCCTCCTACACTATAGTAGTGTATCCGATGAAATGAAAGTCAGGGCCCATGTGTTCACAAAAGCCGCCTAAGTCTCAAAAAGAAGTGCTTCCCCATCAGTGCCAGAGAACTTGGGGCTGGAAACATAAAGGTTTAAAACAAGTCCCAGGAGTCAATTTTGCAGACAGCTCAGGTCATTGGAGTGCTGGCCCTTCTCTGTGCAGAGAGCACTGCAACTTCCCTCTGAGCTGGCCGTGGGCATAGGCAGAATGGTGTCAATGATTCCTGGTGCTTTGAGCTACTTGAGGAAGGCTTCCTTCAGCCAAAGATCACTTTATAACTAAACCCTCCCATCCTGATAAAGGAATATCTGAAATTTGTAATGTGTTCATATGAACTAAATATTGCCCACTTTAAGCATTGTGTTTTGTGAAAAACTTCCTGGAAGAGAAGAGCTTCTAGCTTGGTTGTTTTGATGAGCTTTCTTCATGAGTGGAAAGGACTAGGAGCAGGAAGAACCCTGAGCATTAATGAGTCGGGAAAGCAGGTGAAGGAGGTGTTGAGGGAGAGACATTGGCTAATAGCAGTGAAGGAATCACCGAAAGGGATATCCTAAAGAAACTGGTGGCATCGTCTAACCCCATCTGTGGGTGGGACTGATGGTCAGGAGTTGGCTGTGGCCTCTGCCTCAATATCCTTGAAATTCTCAACCCTCAACTGCTGCAGAGGTCTTTAGCAAATACTTTCAGCAATCTGGAAGACAGAAGATAAGTGTCCCAAGTACTAGCTCAGTAGCTGGTCATGGACTCAGTATTTGTTGAATATATGAATCAAATGTATGTAGTATGTACTGTGCTGCCATCTCTATCAATAAAGCATTCTAGCCTGGTTGCTGGAGCCCTTGACCAAAGCTTTGGTGCCTGTGGAACAGGTTCTTAACTCCAGGAGATACGGAGTGGAACAGACCTGAAATCAAAAGATCTGAGATTCCGCATCTGTCAAACAACAACAAAAATCATCCAGTCCCTGCCTATCTTGCTGCTGCTGCTGCTAAGTCACGTCAGTCATGTCCGACTCTGTGCGACCCCATAGATGACAGCCCACCAGGCTGCCCCGTCCCCGGGATTCTCCAGGCAAGAACACTGGAGTGGGTTGCCATTTCCTTCTCCAATGCATCAAAGTGAAAAGTGAAAGTGAAGTCGCTCAGTTGTGTCCAACTCTTAGCAACCCCATGGACTACAGCCTACCAGGCTCCTCCATCCATGGGAGTTTCCAGGCACTGCCTATCTTAGAGAGGTGCTATTTGGTTGTAAAATAAGAGGTTATATGTAAGCGTTGACAACCTGAAAGTATCCACAGAGAAAAAAGTGTTACCTTATCTTTTCTTGTCTGCTCTTTGTGGGGTTATTGGTGGTTGAGGACTTTCTTTTTCTCACTTCAGGTACAATGGGGGTTGTTCTTAGCTCATCCATTTGGATGTCCCTGGTACGTATCACTCAGAAGTCAGGTTCCCAAGAATAATTGAAAGTGAGAGCAGATTGTTCAGGAGAGTTGGAGTGATGTCGTAGGTGGAGGTTGGAGTGAAATGAAAAATTCTAGTTAAATGGGGAACTTGGATGGGTCACAGAGAGGACTGGTTGAAGCTGGGTTGCAGCTTCCATTGATGATATAGGGAACTGAGAGACTGTGATAAAGAGACATGGCAGAAGTGATCCCTGTGGAAGCTGACAGAGAGTGGAAACAAGGTTAAGAATGCCTAGGAGACTACTTGTTATAAGCTGAGCTGGAGTGAAATAGACCCAAACCAAATTTCAGGGAAGACAGCGAGGCTCAGACTCAAGAAGGGTGTGCATGTGAATATATGTGAGTGTGTGTGTGTATGTAATGAGGGAATGGGGGCAAACTATCAGCTAATCCTTTGGCCACAATAGAAGAGAGGTGAGGACTGCTAAAAAATTTGAGGGCCTGCAAAAGGTAAAAAGCTAGCTAGAAGCAAAAATAGAGAAAGTTTGAGGAGAGGGTAAGCTGAAAACATCTTTGGATAATTTAGAATAAAATGAGCATATCTTGTTTTCTTTTTCTTTTTCCTTAGTTCATTTGCTGTGGTGGAATATTATATACATTCAATGGAATTTTGTATTAGGAATCTGGTGAATGCATCAGAATTTCCACATGGGCCAATGCCTCATGCATTAGGGCATTTATGGGGTGAGGGTCAGAAATATGTATCAAAAATTGCCTATTTCTTAGTTCACAGTTTTATCGTCCCTGCCATTTCTGTTAGGGAGCCAATGTTCTCTCAGACTTGGAGTGCTTTCCTCATTTATGTACTTGTTTATATATAAAAAACTTGAATTAATGAAACTTTTTCCAGACACATAATTTCAGGAATGTTTTATGCCTTTGTTATTAGTCTTTTGATAAAATTTTCTAATTAAGTCAGTGTGACACTCAGCCAAAGAACAGATTACCTCAGCATCTCCTCACATGTTCCCTTTGTGTGCAGTTTACTCTGAAAGCAACACAAAGTGATCAGTTTCAGCTGCCATTAGATTCATTTAGGTTAGATAGGGAGAAGAACTCCCCTACTGCAAGAACCTGGCTAAACTGCCACATGGGAAATTTTAAATCTCATCTTTAGAGAATGCTGGGAAAAAAAAAATCAGTCACATGTAGGGTTGCCTCTGAAAATAATAATGTCCAGGAAAATCCTCAGTGCTTGAAATATTTTAATGACCTTGTGGCTCAGTGGTTAAAGAATCCACATGCCAATGCAAGAGACTCAGGAGACATGGGTTCCCTGGGTCAGGAAAATCCCCTAGAGATGGGAATGGCAACCCACTCCCGTATTCTTGCCTGGAAAATCCCATGGACAGAGGAGTCTGGTGGGCTACAGTCCATTGGGTTACAGTCAGACACCTACTGAGTGGCTGAGCTACAGCACAATTCTGTATTGCTACACTGTCCCATGACTTGGCTCAGAGAGCATCAGCATTTTCATAGAGTAATATGAAGACTTTGTGGTATCTGTCCAAACCCCATCTCCATTCTGGGATAACTGATTCCTTAATAGCACTGAGATGGGCCCTACAATTCACGTTGTGCCATGTGGTCCTGCTGAGGTCCATCTATCACCACCTTGGCCAGGGCTGATTGGAGTGGGGTGCCCACCCAATCCAAGTGATGCCAACTACATTCTCTCTTCTGGGAAATGGCACTGGGGCTCAGGGAGCAGAACAGCCCTGATTAAGAGCACAGGCTCTGGAGTTAGGCTGTCTCGACTTGAAACCTGTATCTACTGCTCACATGCTATATAAATTTGGATAAGTCATTTAATTTTTCTGCCTCAAGTTTGTTAGGGGTTGCCTGGTAGCTCAGCTGGTAAAGAATCTGCCTGCAATGCAGGAGACCCCAGTTTGATTCCCGGGTTGGGAAGATCTGCTGGAGAAAGGAACAGCTACCCACTCCAATATTCTGGCCTGGAGAATTCCAATGGGGTCGCAAAGAGTCGGACACGACTGAGAGACTTTCACAAATTTGTTATCTCTAAAACGGGGATAAACCTAATAGGCTGGGTAGAAGGGTTAAATGAGTTAATACAACATGCAGATTGTTTGGAAGCACTCTCTTAAGGGATAGCTCTTTCATTATCTGGGCTGGTCACTTGAGCCAAGTGACTGTGTAATGGGAGACATCACTGCAGAATGGTCCTCTTCAGCCTTGAACCTGAATAAGGAGAGAAATCCAGTCTGGGATAAGAAGAGAGAAGCAGAATGGAGGGAGAAGGTAAAGCAGGGGACCAGAAAGGCAGACAACTGAACAGATGGAGCAGGTGCCTTGGCTCTTCATGGCTCTCTGGCTCCTGTTCTGGCCTCTCCTATGACTGACCTCCGTTTGATCCATTACATTCCATGGGATACTCCTGTATCCTTGTAAGAAATGTTGCTTTTCTGTCTTAACATGCATTCAAGTGAGTTTCCATTACTTGGAACTAAGGATCCTTGGCTAGGAGGGTTAGCTATATCCTCTGTTCCCCTTGAACACACATTTACAAGAAACCAGAACAGAAGTGAAACTTGGGAGAGAAAGATATTCCATATGCTATTTTTTTAGAGTCAATTCATCTTTCTCAGAATAAAAGAGGGTCACTATTTGACTTATCCTTTTCAAAGAACAGTCGTGTTCTCCATTAACAACTTGTAAACTGAGGGACTTCTTCAACAACCAAAACTCACTTTTCTTCTATGTAGAAATGACTTTAGAGCTGAGCCAAATTTCTCATCTTCTAACTGTTGCATTTGGCAGTCCAAAAAATAGCGTCCTCTTCCTCCGTCTCGGATGGTAGGAGAGCCCTGGGCAGCAGTGGGATGCAAAGCTCACACATTATTTGGTATTTTCCACTGCCCCATCCAAGTCCTCAGACTCAACTTGCTAAATCCTTTGACTTCAGTCATGAAAAATGACACACAATACCATGCCTCATAACACATCTTCTAAAACCTTTCCAAATAACCAGCCGGTGGGCGGCATTGCCAGCCTCACCACAGACACCATCATTTTTTCCTTTCCCTGTCTGGCTCTGACTTTTTGGAACAGAGGTGAAACTTAACCTTCCCAAACAAAGACGGTTTACTAGGCAACTTAGGGCAAGTAATTAGCTCACACACCATAAGGTGCCACAGAGCTGTTTGAGGATCTCTTCCAAGTTGAGATCTTCCCCAGCCCCCCAGAAACTCACCCTTTTCTCTAAGAACCCATGATCATTTACCACTGAATGAAGGAGCTACACTTATTATGAAAGTAAAATATTTAAAGCCTTTTCAGGGATGGTCAGACAACCTCATAAATCATGTTCTCCCCACGGGTGAGTTTGCGATGGGAAGGTCATGTGTTGACACATTTAGAAGCCATCGGGGTACTGTGGTTTCACAGCTAGGAGGGAAACTTGAGCTTGTTGAAGTTGGAGCTTACTTGTATTTTTATTTATTGAATTAATGAAATCTGGGCAACAAACTGTGCTTTTACTTTAAGCAAATGTGATTTTTTTTCTTTGCTCCCCCACCTACCTCCCCCGCCGTACCCCTCCCAAATACATTTTTATAAATGTTTCAAACACTAGAAAAGCTTCCTGGGCAGCCAAACTGAACCTTAATAAAATCAAGATGAACTAATCAATATGAGGAGATGTGGCTTCCATTAAAATTGACATTTGGGTGTTAGAAGAAGAAGAAAGGAACAGCATGAAAGTAAATATTTTGAATGTGTTTACAAGGCTGCTGGATCCTAAGTGTTCACACATTTATCAATCCATACGTCAGCCTGACTGGTAGCCTGCAAAACGAGGATTACCTCACTTTTGGTGAAGGCTCTGCCATTCTCCCTGTGAATGTGAATATGCATGCATGTGTGTGTATATATGTACTAGTAATTCAACTAGTGATTCAACAACAACAACAAAAATCATCATCATGATTTAGTGCAGAAGTTTGCAATCCCTTCTATCAGCTAGAATCACCTGGAGAGTTTTGGAAGCCCCCAGGCATCTGTATTTCTTAAAAGCTCCTTGGCATATCGATTATAGTCCCAACAGGAAATCACTGGCACGCTCAAATTGGGTAACTTGAAGAAGGTTTAATAAAAGGACTTTTACAAAGGTGCCAGCAGGGTGGAAGGAAACCAGAAGGGATATTCCAGTACCCTGGGCTGGGGACAGTGGGTTGCTGTTTTACCCCTAGTCTGAATGGGAAAAGGGTGGGAGCAGCTGTCAGAAACAAGAGAGAGGGCAGCCTGACCTAGGAGGGAAGTAGCTGACTGTAGGTAACCCCACAGGAAGTCACCCAGGGAAGGACTACCCCAACCACATTATCCTTCCCGCTTCTGCCCCCAGCTGGTGATCCTGGTTGAGCGACCCCAGCTAGAAGTCAGGAGCTAAGAGAGCCTTTTGGAGCCATCCACCAAGTTCATTCCTCCTCCACCCACAGACAAGAATGGAGAGTGGACCTGGGAGGCAAATAGGAGTAAATCATGCAACCAGATTTAAGATCCTCTGGTTTTCAGTGAAACAGGTGTAGTGAAAGAAGTCAGAAGTGTCAGGTCTAGTCTGACTCTAATTTGGGGAAACATAATCCACCTGGCTGAGTCCTTTTTCTCAGTTGAAAGAAATACAGGGCATTAGGCTAGTACTTTGCTTATCTACCTTAGAGGTCTCTTGGGGTGGGAAAATGGAGAGACAAAATGATGGGTTCTAGCCTCATTCCCCCTTGCAGTCCATAGTAAGTCAGTCACATGCTAAATTTCCTTCAGTTCAGTTCAGTAGCTCAGTCATGTCCGACTCTTTGCGACCCCATGAATTGAAGCACACCAGGCCTCCCTGTCCATCACCAACTCCTGGAGTTCACTCAGACTCACGTCCATCGAGTCAGTGATGCCATCCAGCCATCTCATCCTCTATCGTCCTCTTCTCCTCCTGCCCCCAATCCCTCCCAGCATCAGAGTCTTTTCCAATGAGTCAACTCTTCGCGTGAGGTGGCCAAAGTA
>NW_011495048.1:11861868-11870638 GCF_000754665.1 Bison bison bison
TCAGCTTCAGCATCAGTCCTTCCAATGAACAGCCAGGACTGATTTCCTTTAGAATGGACTGGTTGGATCTCCTTGCAGTCCAAGGGACTCTCAAGAATCTTCTCCAACACCACAGTTCAAAGCATCAGTTCTTCGGCGCTCAGCTTTCTTCACAGTCCAACTCTCACATCCATACATGACCATTGGAGAAACCATGGCCTTGACTAGATGGACTTTGTTGGCAAAGTAATGTCTCTACTTTTAAATATGCTATCTAGGTTGGTCATAACTGGGGAATGCCAAAGTATTTCTCTAATACTTGGGCCACCTGATATGAAGAACCAACTCATTGGAAAAGACTCTGAGGCTTGGAAAGATTGAAAGCAGAAGGAGAAGGTAGTGGCAGAGGATGAGATGGTTAGATAGCATCACCAGCTCAGTGGTCATGAATTTGAGCAAACTCCAGGAAATAGTGGAGGACAAAGGAGCCTGGCATGCTAGCATGCTACAATCCATGAGCTCACAAAGAGCTGAATATGACTGAATGATTAAACAAGAACAAAATTATTTCTCTTAAGACATTTTAAGACAGTGAGCATCTATAAGCTACAGTGTATGTTCACAACCAAGAGAAATTGTGTCTCTGTGTGTGTGTAAGGATCTTAGAGATGAGAGTGTAAGGTATTTATAGAGTTGATAAAATTGAAACTTAAAGAGTTTGACCTTGGCTTGCTTATGTTTAAGAGACAAATACATGATGGAGTTGCCATGCAAACTTATGTCTGTTTTATTCCAAATATAATCCCACCAAAAGACATGAAAACTGGAAAAACAATTTAAACCTACTTCCACATAGACACATGCACACACTTTTACATGTATGTATTTTAGTATATCTCATTACCTTCCCCAGGTTTAAATATCTTGTCCTGCAGACTGTCCTAGCCAGGGTCCCTTCATCTTCTGACCTTTCAATAGAGGACAAAAGACAGACCATGTGGCAGATGAGCAAAACTACTCTCATTGGGTTTATGCAACATTTGAAATAGATATTTGAAATAGAAATATCTCCATTCTTCCCAAATTCCAGAAGAGTTTTATTTTAATAATAAATAAAGACGCAGCTTTTGAGAAATTTATTCTCTCACACCATGACTGTCAGGTTTTTCTCAATGGGAAGCTGGGTTTTAGAGGTTCATGTGTTCACAGTTCAGAGAAGAGAGAGGTCAGTGAGAATGAATAGTCACAGGCGCTGTGGGACTTCAAGGGGTCTTACATGATACGGATGAGAATTTTCACAACTGTTCTATGTAAAGTTCTATAAGCCCAGTCTTTGTTCCACTACTGCTACTGCTACTGCTAAGTCACTTCAGTCGTGTCCAACTCTGTGCGACCCCATAGATGGCAGCCCACCAGGCTCCCCCGTCCCTGGGATTCTCCAGGCAAGAACACTGGAGTGGGTTGCCATTTCCTTCTCCAATGCATGAAAGTGAAAAGTGAAAGGGAAGTCACTCAGTCGTGTCCAACCCTCAGCGATCCCATGGACTACAGCCTTCCAGGCTCCTCCATCCATGGGATTTTCCAGGCAAGAGTACTGGAGTGGGGTGCCATTGCCTTCTCTGTTGTTCCACTAAGGGAATACCAAATATAACCCTAGAAATGTAGTGTTTAGAGGGTATAATCATGTCTTTTAAATGGCTGGCCCTAAATACTTCTTTCAGCAAATATTTATACAGTAACAAATATGTACCATGCTAGGTGATAAGTGATGGGGAATAAGGATGAAAAATATATTTTGTTTAAAATAGTGGTTATTAAAATACAGTGAGATGATTGGCATACTGTGGATTTAGTATAAAGAACAACAGGAGTAGAAACCAAATTCTTTTTTTCTTCTTGGCATAATAAGGTACGTTTTCATTAGCGGGTATGATTTGAGCTGAGATTTGAGAGGTGAATAAGATTTTACCTGATGGACAATGAGTCCATTTAAAGGGAAGGCAAAGGGAACTGCATACACAAAGGCACAGAGGTATGAAATGGGACAGTGATTTAAAGACTAGCAAATAGTTCAAATGTCTGTCATATAGGATGCAAATAGGGCAGTGGTGGGAGCAAAGCTGGCTTGGTAGGTGGCAGTGAGATGATAGACCATAATTAGCAAGTTAAGGAGTTTGTATTTCATCTTGTATTTTCCATGATTTTCAACTATTTTGCACATATGCCCAGGGATACAACCCTGCAGAGTGTGTATGTGATGTTATGTTAAACATAGCACATCTTCCCAAAGTACCAATTTTCCTGGAAATATTAGACATTTTCTTTTAATTTGTTTATTCATACACTCAGATTATTGTGATATATACCATCTGTTCATTAAAGCAGGAGAGTAAAACACATGTATATGTGGTGGGTAATAAGAAAGTTTTATATTTTGTGTCATTAAAAACTCAGTAGGATTAGTGCTATAGTTGAATCATGATAACTGGGGTAAAAAATGAAAAATGTGAATGTCTATTTGTTCGAGGAGGTGGATTGGGGTTTTTTTGGTAACAGTGAAGACTGGAAGAGCTAGTTTGTTCAATTAGGAGCTAGAAATTTTTCATGAAGAAAAAAGTAAGCTTTTACAAATCTGTCCAACTTCTGTCTCTGTTTATATTTCATCAAACATTTTATCAACGTTTAGCTACTCTTAGTCCTATTTGAATGGAAATGACTTTTCCAATAATTCAGAGGATCCAAGAGTTAAGGGAGAAGAAATTAGAAGCAATGTTAATGGCATCCTTAATATACATTTGTAAAATATAATTTAAATATATTTCTCACCAAGAAGCATAAACTTAAGGAAATTTATGAGAGAAATTTGAAAAGCTAAAGTAACTGAGATTCCAGTTTCATCCACCTCATTAGAACTGATTCAAATGTATTCTTTTTAATAGCTGAGTAATACTCCATTGTGTATATGTACCACAGCTGTCTTATCCATTCATCTGCTGATGGACATCTAGGTTGCTTCCATGTCCTGGCTATTATAAACAGTGCTGCAATGAACAATGGGGTACATGTGTCTCTTTCCCTTCTGGTTTCCTCAGTGTGTATGCCCAGCAGTGGGATGCTGGATCATAAGGCAGTTCTATGTCCAGTTTTTTAAGGAATCTCCACACTGTTCTCCATAGTGGCTGCACTAGTTTGCATTCCCACCAACAGTGTAAGAGGGTTCCCTTTTCTCCACACCCTCTCCAGCATTTATTGCTTGTAGACTTTTGGATCACAGTCATTCTGACTGGCATGAAATGGTACTTCATAGTGGTTTTGATTTGCATTTCTCTGATAATGAGTGATGTTGAGCATCTTTTCATGTGTTTGTTAGCCATCTGTATGTCTTCTTTGGAGAAATGTCTATTTAGGTTTTTGGCCCATTTTTTGATTGGGTCATTTATTTTTCTGGAGTTGAGCTGTAGGAGTTGCTTGTATATTTTTGAGATTAGTTGTTTGTCAGTTGCTCCATTTGCTATTATTTTCTCCCATTCTGAAGGCTGCCTTTTCACCTTGCTAATAGTTTCCTTTGATGTGCAGAAGCTTTTAAGTTTAAAAGAGACACTGATGTATAGAACAGTCTTATGGACTCTGTTGGAGAGGGAGAGGGTGGGAAGATTTGGGAGAATGGCATTGAAATATGTATAATGTCATGTATGAAACAAGTTGCCAGTCCAGGTTCGACCCACAATACTGGATGCTTGGGGCTGGTGCACTGGGACGACCCAGAGGGATGGTATGGGGAGGGAGGAGGGAGGAGGGTTCAGGATGGGGAACACATGTATACCTGTGGCGGATTCATTTTGATATTTGGCAAAACTAATACAATATTGTAAAGTTTAAAAATAAAATAAAATTTAAAAAAAATTAAATTAAATTAAAAAAGTAACTGAGAAATATGAAAAACTCTGCACAGAAATTTGACAATGAAGAAGATAACAGCAATCTGAAAAGTATAATATGCACTTATATGATTCTTTTAAATGATGATGAATTTATTATTGTGAATGTAAAAATTAACATAAACCTTGGCAATTCTTAGGATAGAAAAATATCAATTGCAATATCAGGACAGAATAGCTCTTAATGAAATCTCCAAAAGAAACACTATACTGATAAATGACCAATAAATAGGGAGGATATATCAACAATGAGTATATTTGTATCTAACAACATAACTTCTGCATATACAAATGACAAGGGAGACCACGATAGGAAAATAAGATATTTTTTTCTGTGAAATAGCAGATATTCAGTATATTTCAAGTTGAAATAAGTTAAAGGTAGCCATATAGTGTTCTCTGTGCTGTTTTAAAACTAGACTTTCTTTTAAAAAAAAAAAAGCACATATATTTCTCTCTATATAGAAGATTCTAATTCATTTTAGACATAGAATTGTTGGACCAGACCTGAGAAGTATTTTACCTGGAAGGGAAATTTAAAGAGTTCCAAGATATTGGCATAGAGAGACCCTGAACTGACCTCCACCCACCAACACACCAAATCTACACCTACATTTAGAGCAATTCCTCCTGAAGATCCGAAGGCTGACTAAACACCTACTGCAAATAGAAGGACCACATCAAGACTGATAGGAAAGACAGGCAGACACAGCACCTATGGGAATCCCGCTGCCAGTGCAGTGCCTTGCACTAGGGAGGGACATTGCCAAGGAGCCCAAGTGCAGACTCACCCACCCTGGGACACAGCTAAACACCAGCAGTTTAAAGGGCTCCTGGATTATATGGGGAAAAAACAAACCTAACTCTAGTGCTCCTGCCAAACAGGGAACTGCTGTGGGCCTCTTCAAGGTTGGACGTATCTGTGAGTCCCATTGTTTGATTGCCCATGGGACAAAAAAGATCTTTATGACCCAGATAATCAGGATGGTGTGATCGCTCACCTAGAGCCAGACATCCTGGAATGTGAAGTCAAGTGGGCCTTAGGAAGCATCACTACGAACAAAGCTAGGGGAGGTAATGGAATTCCAGTTGAGCTATTCCAAATCCTGAAAGATGATGCTGTGAAAGTGCTGCACACAATATGCCAGCAAATTTGGAAAACTCAGAAGTGGCCACAGGACTGGAAAAGGTCAGTTTTCATTCCAATCCCAAAGAAAGGCAATGCCAAAGAATGTTCAAACGACCCACACAATTGCACTCATCTCACATGCTAGTAAAGTAATGCTCAAAATTCTCCAAGCCAGGCTTCAGCAATACATGAACCGTGAGCTTCCAGATGTTCAAGCTGGTTTTAGAAAAGGCAGAGGAACCAGAGATCAAATTGCCAACATCCGCTGGATCATTGAAAAAGCTAGAGAGTTCCAGAAAAACATCTATTTCTGCTTTATTGACTATGCCAAAGCCTTTGACTGTGTGGATCACAATAAACTGTGAAAAATTCTGAAAGAGATGGGAATACCAGACCACCTGACCTGCCTCTTGAGAAACCTGAATGCAGGTCAGGAAGCAACAGTTAGAACTGGACATGGAACAACAGACTGGTTCCAAATAGGAAAAGGAGTCCTTCAAGGCAGTATATTGTCACCCTGCTTATTTAACTTATATGCAGAGTATATCATGAGAAACACTGGGCTGGAAGAAGCACAAACTGGAATCAAGATTGCCGGGAGAAATGTCAATAACCTCAGATATGCAGATGACACCACCCTTATGGCAGAAAGTGAAGAAGAACTAAAGAGCCTCTTGATGAAAGTGAAAGAGGAGAGTGAAAAAGTTGGCTTAAAGCTCAACATTCAGAAAATGAAGATCATGGCATCCGGTCCCATCACTTCATGGGAAATAGATGGGGAAACAGTGGAAACAGTGTCAGACTTTATTTTTCTGGGCTCCAAAATCACTGCAGATGGTGATTGCACCCATGAAATTAAAAGACGCTTACTCCTTGGAAGGAAAGTTATGGCCAACCTAAATAGCATACTAAAAAGTAGAGACACTACTTTGCCAACAAAGGTCCATCTAGTCAAGGCTATGGTTTTTCCAGTGGTCATGTATGGATGTGAGAGTTGGACTGTGAAGAAAGCTGAGTGCTGAAGAATTGATGCTTTTGAACTGTGGTGTTGGAGAAGACTCTTGAGAGTCCCTTGGACTGCAAGGATGTCCAACCAGTCCATCCTAAAGGAGATCAGTCCTAGGTGTTCATTGGAAGGACTGATGCTGAAGCTGAAACTCCAATACTTTGGCCACCTCATGCGAAGAGTTGACTCATTGGAAAAGACCCTGATACTGGGAGGGATTGGGGGTAGGAGGAAAAGGGGATGACAGAGGATGAGATGTCTGGATGGCATCACTGACTCAATGGACATGAGTTTGGGTAAACTCCAGGAGTTGGTGATGAACAGGGAGGCCTGGCGTGCTGTGATTCATGGGGTTGCAAAGAATCAGACATGATTGAGCAACTGAACTGAATTGGGACTCCTCCTGAGCCATGTCCACTCCAGCTCCAACCATCCCATCAAAGCGAAACAAAGGAAAACGTTCCAAACAAAAGAATAAAATAAAATCCCAGAGAAGAAAACCATAATGACATGGAGGTAAGTAATATACCTGATAAAAAGTTCGAAGAAATATTCATAACAACCTTCATAAAACACAGGAAAAGAATGCAGGGATTCAGTGAGGACTTCACCAAAGACATAGAAAAAACAAGAAAGAACCAATCAAAATTTAAGAATACAATAACTGAAATAAAAAATAACCTAAAAATGGGGCTTCCCTGGTGGCTCAGTGATAAAGAATCCACCTGCCAATGCAGTTGACACGGGTTTGATCCCTCATCTGGGAATATCCTACATGCCACAGAGCAGCTAAGCCCTTGCCCTATGACTATCGAGCCTGTGCTCTAGAGCCCGAGAGCTGCAAGTACTGAGCCCATGTGCTGCAGCTACTCAGGTCGGTGCGCCTTAGCACCCTGGAGCCTGTGCTACACAAGAGAAGCCACTGCGGTGAGAAGCCCGCATACAGCAACTAGAAAGCAGCACCCACTCACCCCAACTAGACAAAATCCCGTGTAGCAATGAATGCCCAGAACAGCCAAAAGTAAATAAAGTTATTTTTTTAAATGCCTTCAGGGAGAACAAAAATAATATTAAAAAATACACTAAAGGAAATCAACAGCAGTTTAGATGATACAGAAGAATCTTGAAGCAATATGAATAGACTGATTGCTATAAAGAGATTGAATTAGTTAATTCCCCCAAAACAAAGCCCAAGACCAGATGACTTCCCAGGTGAATTACACCAAACATTTAAAGAAGAGTTAATACCTATCCTTCTCAAATTATTTCAAAAAATGGAAAAGGAGAGAGCACTTCCAAACTCATTTTACAAGACTTGAGACCAAAATCACACAAAGATGCCACCAAAAAAGAAAATCACAATGTACCTGGTGAACATAGATGTGGAATTGCTCAACAAAATATTAGTGAATGGAGTTTGGTGCAGTCGCTGTGGAAAACAGTTCAGAGGTTTCTCAAAAAAGTGAAAATGGAACTACCATATGATCTAGCAATTCCACTCCTGGGTCTGTATCTAAAGAAAAGAAAACAAATATGTTAATTTGAAAAGATGCATGCCCCCCAATGTTCCTAGCAGCATTGCTTACAATGGCCGAGGTATGAAATCAACCTAAGTGTCCATCAGCAGCTGAATGGATAAAAAAGGTGTGATTTTGGAATATTACTCAGCCACAAAAAGGAATGAAATTTTGCCATTGGCAACAGCATGGATGGACCTGAAGGGTATTATACTTAATTCAATAAGTCAGAGAAAGACAAATACTTTATGTTATCACTTGTATGTGAAATCTAATAAATGAAAGGAATGAATATATCGGAACAGAAACAGACTTACAGATATAGAGATTAAATTAGTAGTTACCAATGGGAAGAGAGAGATGGTAAGAGAGGGATAAGACATTAAAAGGTACAAACTACTGGGTATGAAATAAGTAAAATATAGGATATATTGTGCAGTACAGGGAATATAGTCAATATTTTATAGTAACTTTAAATGGGATATAATCTATAGAAATATTGAATCACCATGTTGTATACCTGAAATTAATATAATATTATAAATCAACTATGCTCCAATCAAAATATATTTAATAAATAATTAAACAAATGAACAAACAGAATGACCAAAATCCAGGACACTAACAGCACAGTATCCTGGTGAAGATGCTGAGCTACAGGAAGTTTCATTCATAGCTGGTAGGCATGCAAAATGATACCACCAATTTGGAAGATAGTGGCAGCTTCTTTTAAAACTAATCATATACTTACTGTATGGTCCAGCAATCTCACTTTTTGGTATATCCCTATAGGATTTGAAAATCAGCACATGGATATTTATAACAGTTTATTATTTACCAAAGCTAAAAGCAACCAGAATTTATTTCAGTATGTGAATGGATAAATAAACTGTGCTGCATCCAGACAATGGAATATTATTCAGCACCAAAAAGATATGAACTATTTAGTCATGAAGAGATATGGAGGAAATTGAAATGCATGTTGCTAACTGAAAAAAGCCAATTTGAAAAAGCTACATACTGTGTGATTCTAACTATTTAAACCTCTGCTGCTGCTGCTAAGTCACTTCAGTCATGTCCAACTCTGTGCGACCCCATAGACGGCAGCCCACCAGGCTCCACCATCCCTGGGATTCTCCAGGCAAGAACACTGGAGTGGGTTGCCATTTCCTTCTCCAATGCATGAAAGTGAAAAGTGAAA
>NW_011495048.1:11870877-11879734 GCF_000754665.1 Bison bison bison
GAACTAAAAAAAAAAAAAAAAGTCAATGGTTGCAGTGGGGAGGAGGGATGAATTGGTAGAGCATAGAGGAGTTTTAGCCCAATGAAACTGTGTTATGATGTCATAATGATGGATATATGTCCATTCTACTGGACAACACCAGGAGAGAACCTATGTATGCTAATGGACTCTGGGGGATAAAGATGTATCAAGGTAGGTTCATCAGTTGTAACTAATGTGACAGCTACTCTCCTGGGGAGGTAATAATGGGGGAATCTGTGTATGACTGTAGTTTCCACTCAATTTTCTGTGATCCTAAAACTGATCTTAAAAATCTGTTAAGGGGAAAAAAAAATCTGTTAAGAAAGGAAAACCGTAAGTCCCATTTCATATTCATGAACATGGAGATTTAAGATAGTATTTCACATTAAAAATATAATATGTGGATATTGTTATTGTTGTTGTTCAGTCAGTAAGTTGGGCCCAATACTTTGCAGGCCTGGACTGCAGAATGCCAGCCTCCTCTGTTCTCCACCATCTCCCAGAGTTTGCTCAAATTCACATCCATTGAATTGGTGATGCTATCTAACCAGCTCATGCTCTGTCACCCCCTTCTCCTTTTGCCTTCAGTCTTTCCCAGCATCAGAGTCTTTTCAAATGAGTCAGCTCTTCGCATCAGGTGGACAAAGTATTGGAACTTCAGCTTCAGCATCAGTCCTTCCAATGAATATTCAGGGTTAATTTCCTTTAGGATTGACTGGTTTGATCTCCTTGCTGTCCAAGGGACTCTCAAAAGTCTTCTCCGGCACCACAATTCAGAAGCATTAATTCTTCATCACTCAGCCTTCTTTATGGTCCAACTCTTACATTTGTACATGACTATTGGAAAAACCAGAGCCTTGACTATATGGACCTTTGTCAGCAAAGTGATGTCTCTGCTTTTTAATATGCTGTTTAAGTTTGTCATAGCTTTCCTTCCAAGGAGCAAGCATCTTTTAATTTCATGGCTGCAGTCACTGTCCACAGTGATTTTGGAACCCAAGAAAATAAAGTCTGTCACTACTTCCACTTTTTCCTCTTCTATTTGCCATGAAATGATGGGACCAGGTGCCATGATCTTAGTTTTCTTAATTTAATTGAATTTTAAGCCACTTTTTTCACTTTCTTCTTTCTCCCTCATCCAGAGATTCTTTAGTTCCTCTTTACTTTTTGCCATTACAGTGGTATCATCTGCATATCTGAGGTCGCTGATATTTCTCCCAGAAGTCTTGATTCCAGATTGTGATTCATCCAGCCTAGCATTTCACATGTAACTGCATACAAGTTAAATAAGCAGGGTGACAATATACCCTCATGTACTCCTTCCCCAATTTTGAACCAGTCCATTGTTCCATGTCTGGTCCTAATGGTTGCTTCTTGACCCACATACAGGTTTCTCAGTAGACAGGTAAAGTGGTCTGGTATTCCCATCTCTAAGAATTTCCAGTTTGTTGTGATCCACGCAGCCAAAGGCTTTAGCATAGTCAATGAAAGAGAAGTAGGTGTTTTTCTGGAATTCTCTTGGTTTTTCGATGATCCAACGGATGTTGACAATTTGATCTCTGCTTCCTCTGCCTTTTCTAAATCCAGCTTGAGCATCTGGAAGTTCTTGGTTCACATACTGTTGAGGCTTAGCATGAAGGATTTCAAGCATTACTTTGCTAGCATGTGAAATGAGTGGAATTGTGTGGCAGTTTGAACATTCTTTGTCATTGCCTTTCTTTGGGATTGGAATGAAAACCGACCTTTTCCAGTCCTGTGGCAACTGCTGAGATTTTCAAATTTGCTGGCCTATTGAGTGCAGCACTTTCACAGCATCATATTTTAGGATTTTAAATAGCTCAGTTGGAATTCTATCACCTCCCCTAGCTTTGTTCATAGTAATGTGTCCTAAGGCCCATTTGACTTCATGCTCCAAGATGTCCAGCTCTAGGTGAATGATCACACCATCATGGTTATCCAGGTCATTGAGATCTCTTTTGTACAGTTCTTCTGCGTATTCTTGCCACCTCTTCTTAATCTCTACTTGCTTCTCTTAGATTCTTACCATTTCTGTCCTTTATTGTACCCATCCTTGCCTAAAATATTCCCTTGATATCTCCATTTTCTTGAAGAAATCTCTATTCTTTCTCATTTCTCTATTTCTTTGCATTGTTCATTTAGGAAGACCTGCTTATCTCTCCTTGCTATTCTCTAGAACTCTGCATTCATTTCCTTTTCTCCCTTGCCTTTTGTGTCTCTTCTTTCCTTGGCTATTTGTAAAGCCTCCTCAGACAACCACTTTGGGCTTCCCTGATAGCTCAGTTGGTAAAGAATCTGCCTGCAGTACAGGAGACCCCAGTTTGATTCCTGGGTTGGGAAGATCCCCTGGAGAAGGGAACGGCTACCCACTCTAGTATTCTGGCCTGGAGAATTCCACTGGACTATATAGTCCATGGGTTCACAAAGAGTCAGACATGACTCAGAGACTTCCACTTTCACTTCTTGTATTTCTTTTTCTTTGGAATGGTTTTGGTCACTGCCTCCTGTACTATGTTATGAACATCCATCCATAGTTCTTCAGACATTCTGTCTACCAGACATAATCCCTTGAATCTATTCATCATCTCTACCATACAATCATAAGGGATTTAATTTAGGTCATACCTGAATGGATTAGTGATTTTCCATCTTTTCTTCAATTTAAGCCTGAATTTTGAAATAAGAAACTCATGATCTGAGCCACAGTCAGATCCAGGTCTTGTTTTTAATAATTGTTTATAGAGTTTCTTCATCTTTGGCTGCAAAGAACATAATCAGTCTGACTTTGGTGTTGACCATCTGGTGATGTTCATGTGTAGAGTCATCTCTTGGGTTGTTATAAAAGGGTGTTTGCTATGATGAGCATGTTCTCTTGAAAAAACTGTTAGCCTTTGCCCTGCTTCATTTTGTACTCCAAGGCCAAACTTGCTTATTTTTCCGGGTATCTCTTGACTTCTACTTTTGCATTCCAATCCCCTGTGATGAAAAGGACATCTTTTTGGTGTTAGTTCCTGAAGATATTAGTTTTTCATAGAACCTGTCAACTTCAGCTTCTTTGGCATTAATGGTTGGGGCATATACTTGGATTACTATGATGTTGAACCATTTGCCTTGGAAACAAACTGAGATCATTCTGTTGTCTTTGACATTTCATATGCTTTTGCCTTTTCATACTGTCCATGGGGTTTTCCAGGCAAGATTACTGAAGTGGACTGCCATTTCCTTCTCCAATGGACTACATTTTTTCAGAACTCTTCACTAGGACCCATTCATCTTGGATGGCCCTACAGAGCATGGCTCATAGCTTCATTGAGCTATGCAAGCCCCTTCACCATGACAAGGCTTTGATCCATTAAAGAGCTGTGAATATTATGAACCACTTTATGCAAATAAATCTTGAATTTATGTGAAAAAGACATATTCCTTGAAAAGAGAAACACAATGTACCAAAACTTATACAAGAAGATGTAAAAGATCAGAATTTATCTATATCTATTTTATAAAGTTTATTCCTTATTAAAATCTACCTTAAAGAAAACTTAAAATTTGGATGACTTCATTGGTGAATTCTAGCAAACATTCAAGGAGGAAATAATACCTAATGTATACAAACTCTTTCTGAAAGTAGACTATGAAGGAACTCTTCTCAATTTCCTTAATACTCAGATTTGATGGAAACATTAACATCAAAGAAATTCACTGACAAATATCTCACAACCATGGACACAAAAATCTTTAACAAAGCATTAGTAAATTTAATCAGTCAAGATTCAAAAAGGATAATGTGTGGGTGCTAAGTCACTTCAGTTATGTCTGACTCTTTGCAACCCTACAGGCTATACCCCGCCAGGCTCCTCTGCGCATGGGATTCTCCAGGCAAGAATACTGGAGCAGTTTGTCATGCCCTCCTCCAGGGGATCTTCCTAACCCAGGGATTGAACATGCATCTCTTATGTCTAAAGCATGTTCTTTCCTACTAGCACCACTTGGGAAGCCCCAAAAGGTTAATACATCACGTCTAAATGTATTTTATCTGAGGAAGACATGGTTATTTTGACAGCCAAAGGTCAACCAATGCAGCTAATAACATTAAAAAGCTAAAGGAGGAAAACATACATCATGATAAATGCAGGGAAAAAATTTACAATTTTTTTTTTTTTACAAAATTCATTATATAAACTCTCAGCAAACTAGAAAAGAACTTCCTAAAATGTTATCTTATTTAAATTTTTGCACTGATTTGTTATACTGAGGCTAAACATGCTTTTATGTGTTCCTTAGAATTTTAGATTTTCTCCTCTACTTAGGGTTTCCTAGGGACTTATTGTTTATCTTATCAATTTATATGATTTTAATAACATGTCATAAAAACTGCTAATGTTCACCAATATCTACTTCTACTCTTTCCCAGGCTTGCAGCTAAGCTATATTTCTCAATTCCTTCCCTATCATCCTTGCATCTAGATGAGACCATGGACCTGAGTGCTGATCAAAGGAAAGTGAACAAAAGTATGTATGTCATTTTCCAACTGATCCTATGCAGTATCTCATCCAAACTTTCATTCAATAACTCCATTTGCCTCACTTTCCCATTTGGTATAAGTCAAGGATTCTGAGGATGTAGAGAATTACAGGTGAAAATAACCTGGATCTCTTGAGTTACTGTCTGTCAGAGAGCCATTCAGGAGGCCCACCCAGTTGGTATACACCCACAGTAAACTTTGTACAAATGAAAAAGAAACTTTACAAAAAGGCACTGAGATTCGGAGATGTCACAGACCAATCGTACTTACAAACTGCATTGCATAGCATAGTTTATCATAAATATATTCTTTCCCAAATATTTAATCTTGCACAAACAAAAAATATGTAAATCTTTTTTCTTTCCTTTATTCATTCATTCAACAAACATTTTTTTTGTTTGTCTCTTATGTTCCAGGCACTATTCCAGGCACTAAGGGTATAGCAATAGAAAATTGAGACAAAAATCTCTACATTTATTGTTTTTATATTTTGATGCAGAGATACTGACAGTAAATCATTAAAGTTGTAACATCACATAGAATAGGGACTATGGATGAAAATAAAGTCAGAAAATAAGTAAGGAATATCAGGATGAGGTTTACAATTTTACATAGTATGGTCTGTGAAGGACTCACTGAGAAGGTGTCATTCAGGCAAAGATTTAAGAGAAATGAGAGAGTCGTGAAGATATCTGGAGGAAGAATGACCCAGGCAAACGAGAAGACAAATTTTTAAAAATTCCCAAGGCAGAAGAATGCCTGATGTGTTCAAACATACGTTCAAGGAGCCCAGAATAGCTTAGGCAGAGTGAGAAAAATAGAGGTGACTTCAAGATCATGTGAAAGAAGTAAGATGTGGGTGGCAGACTAGTAAGGCCTTCTGGCTGTTGTGAGGATCTGAGCTTTTCCTCCGAGTCAGGTGAAGCCTTTGTTAAAGGTCTGACATGACAGGCTCTGGCTGCTATTAGAAGCCTGAGCTGCAGCTGTCAAAAGGAAAATAGATCAGTTAGAAACCACTGCAGTCACTCAGGTGATTGATGATGGGGGCTTGGACCAGTGGAATTGCCTGTAAGTGGTGAGAAGTGGTCAGATTCTAGATATATTTTGAAGATAATGGTCAACAGGATTTCCCACTCGGTCGGAGGTGGGGATGAGAAAAACAAAGAACTGAGCAACTGGAAGAAGGAGATTGTCATTTTCTGAGATGGGGAAGGGGTACATGCCTGAGAAGATCAGGAGTTTCATGTGGAAGGTGACAGCCTGTGATGTTTATTAGACTTCCAAGTGGAGATGTCAAATGGGCAGTTGGATATATGAGTCTACAGTTCAGGGGAGAAGTCTGGGCTGGAGACATACATTTCCAAGTAGTCAACACTTACTGGTATTTAGAATCATAATTCAAGATGAGATCACCAAGGGGGTGAGCCGAGATAGAGAAGAAGATGAAGGACTGAGCCTCCTTTGGCTCAGAGCTAACAGTCCATATGTTAAATTTGTTCCATGTTCCAGGGCTCCACTATGCTCTTAGTCAATGGAAACTGGTATGGTGGAATATACTATCTGGGATATGTACTCTGGGAACCATACTGGGAACTCCCTCAGTCAACTCCTGCTCCAGAGTACTCACTACATCAAGAATGTGGCTTTATCTGTTGTGTCTCCTCTGTGATTTATTGTATTCTGTAGACCCTTTGATTTATAATGACTAATAAAAGGGATGCAAGAACTGGCACCAGGCCTGCAGCAAAGAAACAAAGAATGTCATTCTGGGTGTTAAATGCAAATTATGAGGTCACTACAAGTGCCTTCACTAAAGTGACAGGAAATGATAAAAGTTAGCAGGCAAAGGGGAAACTCTTTGATATTATGAAATGTGCTGTAAGTACCACTGCAACCTGTAGGGATCGTCCCATAACTGTAATCAGCAGTGGCTCAGAGGAACTGTGAGAGGACACATTTGTGACCTCGAGAGATATAAAGAGCAGAGAACAGTGATGGCCAAGAACACACCTCTCAAGGATGCTGTTGGGCTGATGCAGTGAGTGCTGCCTATTCTCAAACTCCGAGGTACATTTCCTCCCACCTCAAACAGAGTGTGGAAACATGTGCCGATCACAGTGACGCCAGACCACCTTACCAGGTTACCTTTGACTTTGTTCCATTCCCTAATGTACAAATCTTTTGTGTTTTATATCATCAAATCCATAGTTTCATTTCTTCATTGTACTTATGCTTAGATTATTTCTAAATCCAATTTATTTCTAGTATTTTTAAGAATCACCATTATTTTTAGCAAATATTCCATATTTATTCAAGCAGATGGATCAAGAAGCAGAAAGTTGAGTTATGTTGTTGTTGCTTTTTAATCCTGAATTCCCCCTTTGGCTGTAAGGACAGTCCTTGGGTATATGAAGGACCAACTGGGGTCCCCATGCTGAGCTCAGTCTCCCCCACCCTGTACACACCTGGACCTCTCTTTATTAGCATCCTTCTAGAAACAGAATGACCGCTGCTGTGTTGGCACTGTGGAAGGGGGTGAGTTGGCACACCCATGAGAGGGCTATGACTCTAGAAAGTACAGACTTAGTCGCCTTACACCCAGATTCCTGTTCTCTCCAGGACACTCCCAGTTGCCCTGATGACTTTCCATCTCTTGTTATTCTCAGTGCTGTCCATGTCTCTTTGAGTTTCAGGGTCCTGCATGACCTACTTTTTCAAAGTGATAAATTCACATGCTGTGGTTAGAACTCTTGAATGGGGCCTGCTGTCTCCTCTGCTGAGGGGCCCTGGGTGATAGCAGAGCACAGGGATGTGGTTGAACAAACTGAAGTCTCTGAAGACCAGAACAATAATCCTGTTCTGTCTTGGTTTAGTGTGTCACACAGGGCAACAAGGGCCATCCGTCTGGGCCTTACTGTCCTCACCTTTAATGCACCATCTTTAAGATCCTTCCCAGATTAAAGAGTCCATCATTCTTTGATGCAGTATCATGTGGCACTTTATGTTCTCTTTCAGGGAAGGTGGAGTAAGAAAAGGTATTGCCAGAAAAGAATGGATTATCCTAAAAACATTGCTGGAGTGTCATTGTGCTCTGGTTCTAGGAGAGAATTACCTGCTAATGCTCTAAGGTATGCACTGTGTGTAATGAATTAACTCCTCTCCTGGGCACCCAGAATGGTACTGGTACCTACCAGCCTTGAGAGAATCAGAGAAAAGACACTGAAAACCTTTGTTTGTGTTCAGTGGCTCATGTAAGGAAACTAAGTTGCAAAACTGTGTTAGACTTTGATGGACATTATGTGGCTGGGGCTGTGTGTGTGTCTGTGTGTGTGCCTGTGTATACATGTTGTGCGTGTAAGAGCTGAGACGGGAGGAAATTGCCCTTGAAATAATCCAAAGAAATCCACACAGCCAATGAAGTTGGCCTCTGCACTCTCTAGCACCATAAACTATGACCCTAAAGTCCTGTGTCCTCCTGTCCATAGGCAAAGTCTGCTCTTGCCATTTCCCCCACCCCTGAACTGCAGGGGTATGACCCAAATTTCTTCTCTTGGATACTGGATGTAAAGGACCACTCCATTATAAAGGGGTGTGGAGGAGCATTTGACTTATTTCAGATCAGTCTGGAAAATGCTGCGTTCAATGAATTTCTTTACTGCAGAACATTTCAGTGCCTTCGGAGATCAGAAATCAGTCGCTCAGTCCTGTCTGACTCTTTTCAACCCCATGAATTGCAGCACGCCAGGCCTCCCTGTCCATCACCAACTCCCGGAGTTCACTCAGACTCCCGTCCATTGAGTCAGTGAGCCATCCAGCCATCTCATCCTCTGTCATCCCCTTCTCCTCCTGCCCCCAATCCCTCCCAGCATCAGAGTCTTTTCCAATGAGTCAACTCTTCGCATCAGGTGGCCAAAGTACTGGAGTTTCAGCTTTAGCATCATTCCTTCCAAAGAAATCCCAGGGCTGATCTCCTTCAGAATGGACTGGTTGGATCTCCTTGCAGTCCAAGGGACTCTCAAGAGTCTTCTCCAACACCACAGTTCAAAAGTATCAATTCTTCAGCACTCAGCCTTCTTCACAGTCCAACTCTCACATCCATACATGACCGCAGGAAAAACCATAGCCTTGACTAGACGAACCTTTGTTGGCAAAGTAATGTCTCTGCTTTTGAATATGCTATCTAGGTTGGTTGTAACTTTCCTTCCAAGGAGTAAGCGTCTTTTAATTTCATGGCTGCAGTCACCATCTATAGTGATTTTGGAGCCCAGAAAAATAAAGTCTTACACTGTTTCCAC
>NW_011495048.1:11879834-11880140 GCF_000754665.1 Bison bison bison
GAGCCCAGAAAAATAAAGTCTTACACTGTTTCCACTGTTTCCCCATCTATTTCCCATGAAGTGATGGGACCGGATGCCATGATCTTCATTTTCTGAATGCTGAGCTTTAAGCCAACTTTTTCACTCTCCTCTTTCACTTTCTTCAAGAGGCTTTTGAGTTCCTCTTCACTTTCTACCATAAGGGTGGTGTCATCTGCATATCTGAGGTTTTGATATTTCTCCCGGCAATCTTGATTCCAGCTTGTGCTTCCTCCAGTCCAGCGTTTCTCATGATGTACTCTGCATATAAGTGAAATAAACAGGGTG
>NW_011495048.1:11880240-11894279 GCF_000754665.1 Bison bison bison
AATAAACAGGGTGACAATATACAGCCTTGACATACTCCTTTTCCTATTTGGAACCAGTCTGTTGTTCCATGTCCAGTTCTAACTGTTGCTTCCTGACCTGCATACAGATTTCTCAAGAGGCAGGTCAGGTGGTCTGGTATTCCCATCTCTTTCAGAATTTTCCACAGTTTATTGTGATCCACACAGTCAAAGGCTTTGGCATAGTCAATAAAGCAGAAATAGATGTTTTTCTGGAACTCTCTAGCTTTTTTAATGATCCAGCAGATGTTGCAATTTGATCTCTGGTTCCTCTGCCTTTTCTAAAACCAGCTTGAACATCAGGAAGTTCACGGTTCACATATTGCTGAAGCCTGGCTTGGAGAATTTTGAGCATTACTTTATTCATTTTGTTACTAAGCAAGGGGCTACAGCACATATGTTACATTGATAGTCTTTGCAAATCTTTTGTCAAGAGAACCCTCATTAGACTACAGCTTCTGGGACGAAAGGTGGAAACCAATGAAGTTCCATATGAAGTGTCCCTGGCTATTCCATATCTTTATTAGAATCTTGAACTCAGTTTTGGAGAGCAAGTTTAGAAAAAAATCTCTTGGCCAGTAGAGGTTTGCTGACTGAAATCCCATCTATATTAGGGGGATTGCCTTCTTTACCTGTAGGTAAGGTTGGCCCTGCTTTCACCACTGAAGGAACACACAGCCTGCCTTTCAAGACATGCTTCACTCCTACTCCCATCCACCAACCAGAAGCCATTTTTAAGGTTTGCTTTGGGAGAAAACTCTAGTGGACAATGCTAAGTATTTACTTGCTCTTTTCCATAAGAGCCCTTAATTCTGTCTTCCCTAAAAGCACAGACAGAATGCTTTCTACCAACATCCCAAGAAGTTATTGCTACCCAAGGACCAAAACATTCTCTTGAAGAATGCCTCCATTAACCTCAGACTTTAATGCATTACTTTCAAATCCAATAAAACAATTAAAAAAACAAACAAAAAAAGAATAAATAAAGTAGGTAAATACATAAACATTTCTATAAGCATATCAAAGTAAAATCTTTAAATGATTTGAAAAGACCCTGATGCTGGGAAAGATTGAGGGCAGGAGGAAAAGGGGACGACAGAGGATGAGATGGTTGGATGGCATCACCGACTCAATGGACATGAGGTTGGGTAAACGAGGGAGGTTGGTGGTGGACAGGGAAGCCTGGTGTGCTGGGGTTCATGGGTCACAAAGAGTCAGACACGACTGAGTGACTGAACTGATGATGATATAAATACAAAAGCTGAATTTTCATAACTGTTCCCTAGACACTTCCTTGGTTTTTAGGAAAGTTATACTTCAAGGCCAAAATGAATAGAAGAGTTTCTCCCCCTATCTCAAGTAAGACTCCAAAACCTTAATGGTTTTAACATTTTATTCATAAGGAATTGTTCATATTTGCTTGATCTGTTGACTCCAGCTTCATATTTGAAATGATTTATGAAAAATTATCAGATTTGTATAGACTTACAAAAGCTAAGGTTCAAGAAGCAAAGGGTACCGGTAAACATACACTCTTAAAAAAATCTAAATTCCCTTCCCTGACCAACTCTAACAGAAACATTAAAGGGGCCTTTGATGAACAATTGGGGAGCCGACCAAAAGACCCAATTTCAGTTTCAACAAGTCATCAAATATTATATGAGTCAATTCCATAAACATTGGAATTTCCCGACATCTGATCCCAATAGCAGGAGAGCAGCCCAGGTTCACAATGGAGATTTCTCAATAGGCAATGCCGTTTTCCAGGCAATTAAAACTGTTTGTATAGGAGAGCAGATTTATCTTCTGAAACCATTTTAGCGCTAGTGCTCTCCTGAGTGGTATCAGTTGACACACTGCATAATCTAGAACAGACTAATTGCTGCATGATTTCTAATTTTTCTGCAGCCATGTAAATGAGCCGAAGTCTGCACAGGTGGAGCCCATTAGAGTGAGTGATTTCCCTCTCATGTTGTTATCTTCATTTGCCGTTGTCTTATCAACTCCAAGTAGGAAATCCGCTGTCATGAAAAGCAGGCGAGGGAACAATGTCTGGCTGAAAAGTCTTGTTTCATTATTTTTTAATTCGTATAGTCCTACCTGTTTAATGCAGCTTTCTGATTAGCATGCTAGGCAGCCAGTAATGCAGTTTTATTTAAATAAGGAGGCAGGGCTTTCATTTAAACTAAGAAATCATCTCCATTTCTTATCAGGGAACAAGGATTCATGATTCAATAATACATGAATTTAATAATGCATAATGGTAGACTTCACAGGTACTAAATAGCAATACCAGAGTGGGTTAGTATGCTCCATGGGTCATCGTCTCCGAGTCCCAATCTGGTCTGTCCATACCTCCTCCCTCATCCTTTCCATTATTTCCTGTCAGTGAAAGAGCTATGCGGTTTGCCATATTCCTCTGACGCTGCCAAGAGCCCAACTCGAGGGCTGCATCTTCACTTTATGACCGTGTTTAATAGCTGTTAAACTGCTGGACTTCGGATTCTGCAAGAATTCCCAAACTGGACCCATGGGAGACTTGAAAGGATTGGGAGGGAGAGGATGGGGAAAGAAAGGTAAGGAACTTCATTCCCTACCACTAATTGCTCTTTCTATGGAGGCATCACTCCATCACTTTATTTTAGTAAGGGGAAACAGTCTATAGTGCATTTACAACATCCAGGGCCACATAATCTTTTCATAATTCTACATATGTTTCACAGCTCATGGGTAACTGAGTCTGGCAGGTCAATGACAGTTCAGCTTAACATTCCTTCCCTTTTGGTTTGTGTGGCTGTCTTTGCTGTGGGCTACCCAGTGGATACCAAGGGAACATTTAGAGATACCAAGGGAACATTTTGTGCAAAGATGGGCACAATTAAGGACAGAAATGGTATGGACCTAACAGAAGAAGATATTAAGAAAAGGTGATAAAAATACACAGAAGAACTATACAAAAAGATCTTCATGACCCAGATAATCATGATGGTGTGATCACTCATCTAGAGCCAGACATCCTGGAATGCAAAGTTAAGTGGGCCTTAGGAAGCATCACTATGAACAAATCTAGGGGAGGTGATGGAACCCCATCTGAACTATTTCAAATCCTAAAAGATGATGCTGTTAAGTGTTGCATTCAACATGCCAGCAAATTTGGAAAACTCAGCAGTGGTCACAGGACCAGAAAAGGTCAGTTTTCATCCAAATCCCAAAGAAAGGCAGTGCCTAAGAATGTTCAAACTACCTCACAATTGCACTCATCTTACACACTAGCAAAGTAATAACTCAAACTTCTCCAAGCCAGGCTTCAACAGTATGTGAACCATGAACTTCCAGATGTTCAAGCTGGATTTAGAAAAGGCAGAGGAACCAGAGATCAAATTGCCAACATCTGTTGGATCATCAAAAAAGCATGAGAGTTCCAGAAAAACATCTACTTCTGCTTTATTGACTATGCCAAAGCCTTTGACTGTGTGGATCACCACAAACTGGAAAATTCTGAAAGAGATGGGAATACCAGACCACCTGACCGGCCTCCTGATAAATCTTTATGCAAGTCAAGAAGCAACAGTTAGAACTGAACATGAACAACAGACTGGTTCCAAATCAGGAAAGGAGTACATCAAGGCTGTATATTGTCACCCTGTTTATTTAACCTATATGCGGAGTACATCATGTGAAATGCCAGGCTGCATGAAGCACAAGCTGGAATCAAGATTGCCAGGAAAAATGTCAATAACCTCAGGTATGCAGATGACACCACCCTTATGGCAGAAAGTGAAGAAGAACTAAAGAGCCTCTTGATGAAAGTGAAAGAGGAGAGTGAAAAAGTTGACTTAATACTCAACATTCAGAAAAATAAGATCATGGCATCCTGTCCCATCAGTTCATGGCAAATAGATGGGGAAATAATGGAAACAGTGGCTGACTTTATTTTATTGGGCTCCAAAATCACTGCAGATGGTGACTGCAGCCATGAAATTAAAAGATGCTTGCTCCTTGAAAGAAAACTATGACCAACCTAGACAGCATATTAAAATGTAGAGACATTACTTTGCCAAAAAAGTCCATCTAGTCAAAGAGATGGTTTTTCCAGTAGTCATGTAAGGATGTGAGAGTTGGACTATAAAGAAAGCTGAGCGCCAAAGAATTGATGCTTTTGAACTGTTGTAGAAGACTCTTGAGAATCCCTTGGACAGCAAGGAAAGCCAACCAGTTTCAGTCCTAAAGGAAATCAGTCCTGAATATTCATTGGAAGGACTGATGCTGAAGCTGAAACTCCGATACCTTGGCCACCTGATGCAAAGAACTGACTCATTTGAAAAGACTCTGATGCTAGTAAAGATTGAAGACAGGAGGAGAAGGGGACTACAGAGGATGAGATGGTTGGATGGCACCACCAACTCGATGGACATGAGTTTGAGTAAGCTTCAGGAGTTAGTGATGGACAGGGAAGCCTGGTGTGCCTCAGTCCATGAGGTCACAACATGGGGTCAGACACAACTGAGACTGAACTGAACTGAACTGATCACGGTGGACGGTGTGCTATCCTGCTTGATATTTAAAGTCAAATGTGCAAGGAATTTCAGCCTGCCAACTGAATTCCCTGAGTGGTTTGACCAATAGGAAAGTCAAATAAATCAGACATACATTGCTTTTTGTGATCCATTTGTTTGTTTTTCATTGTCTTCAATTTGGAAAATTAGATAAAGCCGGCCCACTCCATGCTTTACTGCTTTCATCTGAATATAAGGGGTTAAACTTTCTTTTTTTTAAAACAATTTGTAATTTTTTTATTTAGGAGAAAATAAAAATGCACATGTGAAATCTTGTTGGCACAAGTACATGAGCACAAAATGTGCTAAATTTGTAAGAATGATTAATTAAGCATTTAGAACTTTTTCATGTGCTCCAGAGTGTTTCTCCATAAGCACAAATGTGTGTTACTGTGTGACCTAAATAAAACTATCTTATTGGCTTCGGTGAGATTATGAAACCAAATGTGTAATGTGGCCAGTAATACTATGGAAGAATTCCATTCTGCTTGTTTCAGGACAATAAGTACTAAAACCACAAAAATATGATAACCTGTTTGCAGTCAGGATGGTGTCTCAGACCTTTTTGCGTATCTCTCAGAATTATTCATGCACAAAAATCTGTCCCCGACTACTTGCCTATCGTATGTCAGCTATGTTGGAAACTGGGTACAAAAACAATAAGTAAGAGACAAGTCTCCCCTCAGGAAGCTCCCAGTCAGGACAAATGGGAAGAGAGAAGATACACACAAGTCCACACAGTGATGTAAGAGAGCTGTGTGTACAGTGCTGCAGGAGCACAGAGAGGAAATACTCCAAGAACTAGGCACTGAGTAATTCCTCAAAAAAGACTTGTGAAATTGTAATTTCGAGGGTCCGTTCCCTGAGGCGTGATTGAATTGGTGGTGCTCTGTGTGAGACAATAATTTTTACTCTCTAGCCAGTTGTGTAGCCAGCAGTGGATCTGGTTTTGACGTATTTTATATGATTCCTTTGGCCAAAATCACTTGAACAAACTAGGCAAAGAAAAACCCAGTAAAAGCAATTCTCAAAATGTTTTTAAAATCCAGTTCACTCTTCCTTAGAGTTTACGGGTTTGTAAATATATGCATGAAAGGAGATTATTCTGTGTTTACTTTTATGTCTTTATAATTTATATTCCTCAAGAAGCCTTTAAGGTGAATCATAATAAACACACACATACATAAGCACACAAGTGCTAGGGTGGTTAAAATAGAAATTTAAAAAAGAAAATAGAACCAATAGAAGGGCAATTGTACCAGGATCAACGCGTGAGATAATTACGATAACTAAGCTTAAAGCTTCCTGGAAGTTGAATACATTTCTGTGTAAATACTTGAGGGAATACGGTTCACACTATAGTTCTTTTCACTGGTCTTTTGCCCATTTCTCCTCCCTGGGTGAGATGGGGAGGGGGCGGTAATAGCACAGAACATCCATAAATCAACTCTAATCTCTAATGGTATTTTCCATGCACAGTCTTATAGAAGGTCATAGAATGAATTTTTCACCCTCAACAGAATTTTGCTTTCTGTAATACCCCCACTTAAGAAGATTGTAACCTGGGAATTTTTCCCAGGGAGTCAAAATGGGATGTCAAATTCATTATCCTGCACCCTGCTTAGAGCACTAATCCAGACTCCTCAGCGACAGAAATTTGCTTCACAGGTGGTTGCTGAAGTTACAGTATTTTTCTTTATATTTAAAGTTAATCCAGTTCAGTATCAATAGCAAATCCTCTTAAAACATGTACACAGGAGGCCAAGCCAGTATTTTGACATTCCTGGCTGGGAATGATGCCATTAACACCTTCAATTAATCTCCATGCAAAGTCATTAGGTGGCCCAGATTCAAGACCATATGTTAAGATGTTATTAGTTTCCCTGCAAAGGGAACGTTTGGTCAGTTACAACTAGAAACAGATGCCCACCAGTAGGATCAGAAGGGAATAGTTGCTTTAGTTATGACATCTCTCATCTCAGCCATCACCAGGATGGGGCAGGGACCTTCTTAATTAATTACTGAAGTTGCTGCTGCTGCTGCTGCTGCTAAGTCGCTTCAGTTGTGTCCGACTCTGTGCGACCCCATAGACCGCAGCCCACCAGGCTCCCCCGTCCCTGGGATTCTCCAGGCAAGAACACTGGAGTGGGTTGCCATTGCCTTCTCCAAATTATTGAAGTTAGGATTCAACAATTTCAGGTCCTTTATGAAGTTTACTAGGATCAATTACGAGCAGCAGAAGAGAGATGAATATAAAATCCTTAGAGGAAACTGATCTGGTTGAATAGCTACATCTTAGAAAATTGTCCAATATACCTCCTGGAATGTCAGAGAAAATAATAAACTGAGTATCAGAAAGGCTTCCCTGGTGGTTCAGATGGTAAAGAATCTGCCTGCAATGCAGGAGACCCAGGTTTGATCCTTGGGTTGGGAAGATTCCCTGGAGAAGAGAATGGCTACCCACTCCAATATTCTTGCCTGGAGAATTCCATGGACAGTGGAGCCTGGCAGGCTATAGTCCATGGGGTCACAAAGAGTTGGACACAGCTGAGTGAATTTCACTCACTCTCACTCAAGTATCAGGAGAACATGATTTAAATATTTATTGTACCACTATGGAGGTATGTGGCCTAGGCAAGCTTGACTAACATTGCTGTTCTTCATTTTTTCACTCCTAAAATGAGAAGGGGGAAGATGTAGGGAGAGGGCATTATTAAATCTTAGTGCATGGGAAACATATCTTAAAAGTCACTCTTTAAATTCAAGGTGTGTCCAGTCTTTATAACTGACAAATTACATTCTTTGTAGAATAGTATGTATTTGGGTGTAAACCCTCGCAACAATTTGCGCTATTGGTCAAATCCATTTAAATTAATCTGTGGTGGGGATCAACATCTCTTGATTGTAAGCCATTTGTCTAAGAGAATCACTGAATAGTTTCCAAAGTACAATAGACACACAGTTCTGTTTGATGTTCCTAAAATGTATGCAGATGATACCACTCTAATGGCAGAAAGTGAAGAGTAACTTTCACCCTCTTGATGAGGGTAAAAGAGGAGAGTGAAAAAGTTGGCTTGAAACTCAGCAGTCAGAAAATTAAGATCATGGCATCTAGTCCCATCACTTCATAGCTAACAGATGGGGGGAAAATGGAAATAGTGGTAGATAGATTTTATTTTCTTGGTTTCCAAAATCACTGTAGACGGTGAAGCAGCCACGAAATTGAAAGACATTTACTCCTTGGAAGAAAAGCTATGACAAACCTAGACAATGTACTAAAAAGCAGAGACATCACTTTGCCGACAAAGGTCTGTATAGTCAAAGCCTTGGTTTTTTTCAGTAGTCATGTACGAATGTGAGAGTTGAACCACAAAAATAGCTGAGCACTGAAGATTCGATGCTTTCACATTGTATGCTGGAGAAGACTCTTGAGAGTCCCTTGGACAGTATGGAGATGAAATTGGTCAATCCTAAAGGAAATCAACCCTGAATATTCATTGGAAGTACTGATGCTGAAGCTGAATCTCCAATAATTTGGCCATCTGATGAGAAAAACAGACTCGTTGGAAAAGAGCCTGATGTTAGGAAATATTGAGGACAAGAGGAGAAGGGGGCAACAAAGGATGAGATGGCGGATAGCATGACCAACTCAATGAACATGAATTTGAGAAAGCTCTGGGAGATGATGAAGGACAAGGAAGCCTGGCATGCTGCAGTCCGTGGGGATGCAAAAAGTTGGACATGACTTAGTGACTGAACAACAGCAAAGTGTGTGGAATGGAAGAGAACCATTTACAAGATAGCATGCACACCCTGGAATCTGGGTGAGATTTGTAGATGCCTTGCCACTTACCAAAGTGAATCTCATTCAGTGAGCTTGCAGTATTCACTTAAAGGCTCTTATTTCTTAAACTTGAGTGAACATACATTGGAATCATCTCAATGAATTGTAAAGGCACAAATGCTTGGACTTTACCACCAGTAGGTCTGGGATGGACCTGAGAATCTGAATTACTAACAAATTCCCAGGTGAGGCTGGTGCCGTGCTCAGGAAACCATGCTTTCAGATAGCTTCACTTTATAGTTCACTTCTATTAAGTGAAAATAAAATTAGACAGATGTGGTTTTCAAAGGTGTTTCCCATTCCTGAGTTGCCCAGAGGGGAATTTTCTTTTCCTCCCCCTATGAGAGTAACTGCATTTTTATCAATTGCATTGATTGGTTACTTGCATGGGAATTTATTTGATAAAACATGTTCCATACCCATCCCAAATATGTTTGAAAGCCAAGACACTATAATTGGAAGATTTCTAAGCTCTCTTCAGACCCTAACCTTCTACAAATATCTGTCACTTGGTAATAAAGAAGAACCTTGAACATCTTTTCATTGTGATATCCTGGTATTGTGCAAACCCAATAGAATGTCATGAATAATCCCCAAATTACTAGTTTGCCTCAACTTTAAGAGTGGCTAAGAAGTAAAGCTGAAGCTCCGATACTTTGGCCACCTGATGTGAAAGCCAACTCATTGGAAAAGATCCTGATGCTGGGAAAGATTGAAGTCAAAGAGGAGAAGGGGATGACAGAGGATGGGATGGTTGGATGGCATCACCAACTCAATGGACATGAGTCTGAGCAAAATCAACAAGATAGTGAAGGACAGGGAAGCCTGGCATGCGCAGTCCATGGGGTCACAAAGAGTCAGACACGACTGAGCAACTGGACTAAGATATAAAGGAGGTTTCATAAGCCTAAATCTCCCAAGCTCAGCATCATTTGTCATCTCAATAACTTGAATGTCAACACTGCTCTGAGGAAGGAGAGGACTCACTTCCAGGAGGGGAGCTAACGTTTTTTGAAATTTAAGTAGCCAGCCAGCCTTTCCCCTGGTACTTTGATGTTAATTAAACATTTGCTGCTTCAGAGTCTCCATTTGTTTCCTCATTTTACTCCTGTGGTCTAGGTGTTGAACCTGCATTTAATAAACACCAGCAGAATAACCCCTTTGGGATTGTCAATATCCGTAGCTCACGGGACACAGGAAGAGTTTTGAGGGGAGTGAACCTGAAGATCATGGCAGTAGATGGTGAGCAGGTGGTGACCTGGTGAACTTCAGAAGTCCACCGGAGCATTGTTTAGGTTTCTGAAGTCACTGAGAAAACTGCTAGTGGCCTGAATGTTAAGACCTTGTTAAATAGTAATAAATATTACTATTGTTGATGTTATTGTCCATCAGGTATTGGTTTCAAACACTCCACTATCATCACGTCATTTTCCTAATGTACATTTCCACACACACATTCTTCTAGTTCTCTCCATAACACCCGAGGTAAGCATTTTTCCCCAAAAAGAAGAAACGGAGGCCCGGAGTGGTTCAACGTCATTTCTGAGGTCTCTTAGTTAGAAGAAGCATGTGTAGTTGGAAGTTGCGCCCAGGGGTGTGCTAAATCGCATCAGTCATGTCTGACTATTTGCGATCCCAAGGACTGTAGCCTGCCAGGCTCCCCTGTCCATGGGATTCTCCAGGGAAGAATACTGGAGTGGGTTGCCATTCATTTCTCCAGGGGATCTTCCCGACCCAGGAATAGAACCAGAGTCTCCTGTGAGCCTGCACTGCAGGTGGATTCTTTTGACACTGAGCCACTGGGGAAGCCCAGGAGAGCCTTGCTCAAGACTCAGCCCACCAGAACAGTTATCAGCTTTCAAATGGCCTGCCCATCCCCTTGTTTCCTGAGAATCTGAAGATTTACACTCTGAAGACTGACAGCCATGTTTCACATTGGAGATCACTCCCTCAGGCTGCTTCTAACCCCTTGCTGATTTCTTTCAGACTTCAGGCCAAGGGTCCTCAGGCCAGGCTGAGCTGGGGCCGCAGCAGCCTTTGTAAGTGGGTCAAGCTGGACCTCGTCTAGTTGACTGCTGCCCAGGGAAGACATAGTTCTTCATTGTCCATGGCACTCGGAAGCAGGAATCAATTAACTTTTAGGACAGGAAAAATAGATCACTTGGATTGCTGAAGCAGGAATAGCTTCTGTAACAATTAAGGGAAACCAGTCCAGAGAGGGGATAGCTGTGTCCATGCTCAGGAGCCAGGTGGAGCTTCAGAGAGTGCACTTAGCGGCCAAGGCCTGGGAAGTGCATTAGCCAGCCCAGCCCATGCAGAACACTCTTCAGAACTTGGGGCATTGTTCAGAAGGATGGAAAAAGATGAGCTGGAAAACGTCAAAAGTTACCTATTTGATTCTCAGGGCAATTCCCTGATGGCATTAAAAATGCAAAAGAATGCCCCTGTGAGCTGTCCCTGTGTATTCTAATGATACCTCTAATACTGTTTAGGAATCAAGAAAAACTGATACAGAACAATTAGTGTTGTTCCATGAAGGAGCCAAAGAAAGCAGCCTGGGACTTCATTTAAAATTAACTATGAATGACATTAGATCAGTGGTCCCCAACATTTTTGGCACTGGGTACCAATTTCGTGGAAGACAATTTTTTCATGGACTTGGTGGGGAGGGGTGGTTTTGGTTTCATCTGCTGCTCACCTCCTGCCTGGTTCCTAACAAATCATGGACCAGTACCCATCTGTGGCCCAGGGATTGGGGAACTCTGTTAGATTCATGAGGTAGATAGTATAAGCCACGTTTACCAACATGTTACTGAATATGCTTAAAAGCCTGATCTAAACCTGGCATTAGGTGCAGGAGTCAGAGCCACCCTCACCCATCAAGATGCCAGGCTGATGTACTGATCCGTTCCACCAGATGCCCTGAAGACAGATGGCACATTCCAGACAACAGAGAAATCAAGGGCCATTTACAAGTTTTGCTGTGAAATGTGGGATGCAGGTGTGTTTTGGTCTTGCTGTAAATCCTCACAAGGTGCTACTTCATTCTAAATTGCAGCCCCAAGTCCAAAGCAGGAACATTGCAATGATTTCCAAGTATCAGCCTTATTGTACAGCACTGCCAGGCCAGGCAGCACTTTAAACAATTAAAAATGACCATAGATACTCATGAAAGATGATCAGGTAGCTCTCCAGGTACAAACCAAAAAACATCTCTGAGATACAGTATTAAATGAAAAGCATAGGTATATGAGGCCTATATTTTTATGTGAGCAAATTTACATAGATATACTAGGCTTATATTTTTATGTGAGCATATTTAAGTAGGTATACTAGGCTTGCATTTTCTAGAAAGCTACTCTAGAAGCTATGACAATGACTACTTTTGGGGAGAAGGACAGAGGATAGAACAAAGAAGGGGAATTTCTATTTTTCATTTCACACATTTTCATAGGCTTTGAATATTTTGCCCCCACCCCCGCATATATTATTTTTACTTTTGAATTGTTAAAATCAAAACTGCTCTCATCTACTATCATCAATAACTCAGCCATTAAAAAGAATACATTTGAATCAGTTCTAATGAGGTGGATGAAACTGGAGCCTATTATACAGAATGAAGTAAGCCAGAAAGAAAAACACCAATACAGTATACTAATGCATATATATGGAATTTAGAAAGATGGTAACAATAACCCTGTATATGAGACAGCAAAAGAGACACTGATGTATAGAACAGTCTTTTGGACTCTGTGGGAGATGGAGAGGGTGAGATGATTTGGGAGAATGGCATTGAAATATGTATAATATCATATATGAAATGAGTCGCCAGTCCAGTTTTGATGCATGATACTGGATGCTTGGGGCTGGTGCACTGGGATGACCCAGAGGGATGGTATGGGGAAGGAGGAGGGAGGAGGGTTCAGGATGGGGAACACATGTATACCTGTGGCAGATTCATTTTGATATATGGTAAAACCAATACAATATTGTAAAGTTAAATAAAATAAAATTAAAAAATAAATAAATTTTAAAAAAGAAAAGATATTTTAAAACAAAGTAGTGGGAAGGGTGTAGTCTTATAATAAAGGGTTGTCCATCCAATTAAGTTTTAATTAGCTGAAACAAAACAGAAAACAAACATAAATGAGTAGGCATTTCCCCCCAAAAAAGTTATCTTAGTGATTATTTGCATAGTCCCAAATGTCCACTCCAAAATGGCAATGGTTTTGCAGCCTGTCTGGGTGTTGATAAAGGTGACAGATGTGGCTAGAGAGTGATGGCGGGATGTGATTTCCATTTGCTGGCCTTCCCCTGGAAGAGGAGGGTGGCCCCTCATCCCCACCAGAGGCGATGACCCCCAGGGGGCCTCCTGAGTAGGCAGTTACCCTCCCGTCTGTTTTAGTCAGATTCTGGGCCTGCCTTCACACATAACTGCTGGGGTGGGGTGTTGTATATGAGCATGTGGTGCATGCCAACTCGTTTCAGCCGAATCCTGCCTGGGAAAGGAGCATCAAAGGATGACAAGGGATACAGAGATGCAGAATGAGATAAAAGAGACCAAATTTTACTAGCAATCACAGCAAATATCTCACTTGCATAAGTGAAGCCAATTACTGTATTATTGCCTCCTTTTGCACTGTGCACAGTAGGGATGTCACTGGGTAATGGTTTGCATGTAGAGTTAATCACTTTGATGCATTTCTGACTGATCCCAGCAAATTATGTTTTGGTTCCACTATATTAAACACAAGAGCCGGGGATTATCATTAATAAATCTAAGGCACAGCATGCATAAATCTTGAATAAATCAAATATCAATTACATAGGCAGTATCTGCTGACATCTGCTTTCATCAAATAATATATTTGAAATAGGTGTTATTCCAATTTGTGGAAGTCACAGGGATCTTCGTTCAGGGAACACAGACCCCAAACCCCAAAGAGGGAAGCAGCTGAGTGGTTGCTGGGAACGCTCCTCGGTGGTGCTCAATCTGTGAAGCCTCTGTTTAGACGGCTGCACAGAGATCTGGAGAGAGAGCTGTCCTGCTGAGGAAAGTGCTTCCAGCTCTGTGCCATGTTCATCTAGCTACCTTTTAAGTGAAGCAGGAGAGATGGAAGGGAGATGGAAGAAAATGTCCCGAGTGTCTGGCTGTCAGGTGGAGAAACAGGCATTTGAGGGGATATGGTGAGTATTAAGGTCCCAGGAGGCAGAAATCCCTTCTGATGTGAAGACAGAGGGATGTTTTATGACTGTGAAGCCATCTGAAAAGTGAAAGGTCATGAGGGTAGTGTCTAGGACTCACTGGGGCAGTGAGTCCTTCCCACTGCTGTTTACCTTTACGGAGCTCCAGGCACTGGGCAGGATTCCAGGGGGGAAATGTCATCCTTACCAATTCCAGCAACCTCCCAGATGAGGGAGCTGTCAGTATTTCTTCTTACCATCTAAGGAAACTGAGGCATGGGAGGTCAAATAACACGTCTGCGGCCATCAGCTCTCACATGCACACAGCAGAATTCCAATTTGGACCCGATTACATGACATGTGATTATACTGGTGGTCATGGTAGTGGTGTATAAAACAGAAAAAAAAATATGTGTGTCCCTGGGACAGGGGATAGG